>NW_027316532.1:31520817-31795448 GCF_026437365.1 Eucyclogobius newberryi | reverse complement strand
TAGGGTCTGTTGCTAAAAAATAGTTGGTCCAAAAGTTTCTGCTATCTGTCGGTCTGGATACAGTAGTGATTTATTGATATTATACTGCATTGTCCTGGACACACTTTCAGATACAGCATATAGATTCCACCTAAATGATACTATTGAAGCTTTATTTAAACTGTACGTCTATGAGTTATTGTTATTTGTGCATATGTTATACACTGTGGTCATCCTAGCACCCTCATTGGACCAACACAAGCATCATATTGGATTGGTAATGTTTACAAGACCATGCTATAGAGAAACTCCACAATGTGGTGCATGGAAAGGTTGGCATTCTTCTAAAGCGACAAGTGAACTTTGCTGTCCCATTGTGTATTCTGTGTTCACTGCCAGCACTTTTTCTCCTTCGTCTCCTCTCTTTTCCCCTCTGTCGTCTCCTGTTGGTACAGCAGTAATCAGTCCAGCGGCTCTGGTGCTACTGCAGGAGCACAGTCTGGAGATAAAAGTGTTGGGAGATGAGGAGTCCCTTGGCAAAGCCTCAGGCACAGAGAAGGTCAACAGGCCCGCTAAGAAGGACCGTTATCATCCTGGTAACATGTTATTGAAGAGCCTGCAGTACTGTTTATTTACAGTTATTGCTCCCTCTGGGCGCACACTTCAACGCCTGGGGCTGATTGCTCTGTAATGAGTTTAGGAACACAGAGAGCCAATGTGAGGAAGGAGCAGAAACAAGGGAGGAAAGAAGTCTACGGCCAGTAACCAGTGGGTCAGCAGGGACAGGAAACACAGCTGCAGTATAACAGGCCAAGGTGTTTATTCTCCCGTGTGTGTTTGACCAAGCAAGCAAATCACTTCAAATAGGACAGCGCAGGTTTAAATGAGCTAAAGCCCTGTGCAACAAAGCAGCAAATGCCTCCTGACCAGGACTCACCAGCATCTCATTATGAAAGAGAGAGACCTGCTGAAGGCGCATTTTCATCTGTGAAGTCCACAACAGCTGTGTGGATTTGTCAAAATATTGTTTCATTCTAGAGACATAAGTTCAAATGTAAAATATCCCAATGATTTACCAACTGTATAAAATGCATCTGTTTTTAGCTTTTATTTATGCTTATTTATTGCTTATGTTTTGTGTAACTTGTGTTATTTTGTTGCCTTACGGTACCTTAATTCACATTTGTAACATGTGGTCTTGTGGAACTATTGATACCTTTCACTTCATCAACGTTATTTTAAAATGTATAGAACCATTTGGAATACACAATACACAACCCTTCTTTGGTAAAAATATATTTGATAGAGTTATAATTTATTTAGCACTATATTTAGGTAGGCTTTAGGCTATAGTGTGATTATTCTTTATTAGAGTAAAATTAGCCATCAAACTTTTCAGTGAATTTCCTGTTTCATTTATATTATTTACTAAAGTGTCTCTGTGAACCTCTCGAGTCTGTGTGTCACCATCATGTTGCTCTGCCTCCTCCAATAACAGCAGCAGCGACAGTCTCTCCTTCCCAGACTCTGTGTCTGACACACAGAACACTCTCTTCTCCTTCTTAACCACTCACACTAAAGTAAGCATGTCTAAATTGATGGTTTAGGAGCAAAACTAGGCAATGTCTGAAAAAGAATTGCTTTACTGTGGTGAATTCACGAGTGAATTCATTGCGCTTATATTTAATGACTAACTAACTTTTCTAGTGCTTTTAAAAGTCTAACTTTGACATTTCTGGGTCTTTTGCCTCAGAATACTGGGTTAAAGTTTAGAGTCTGTTCTGTTAGAATACAGCAGCAAAAGATTCCACGGAGCTGTTGTTGTTTTCTTCCATGTTTTCTTCTATTTTCTGAAAAGGAACGGCAAAGTTAATTCTTTCATTACCGGATCGCAACATCTGCGGACTGATATCAGTGCTTTTGGCTGATACTGGGCCAATATATTGATAATCTACTCTATATACAGTACAGTACACATTATATATATATATATATGAACACCAGATCAATAGAGGCCCAGATCTACCACACCAGATTAGACCCAAGGTGTAGGCTGTGCAAAGGGGCCCTGAGACCATCCTGCACATAACTGCAGGGTGCAAGGTGTTCCGTCTGTTCCGTCCCTCTCTACCATCCGACGGAGTGATCTGGCGGTCACGCCGAGTCAAAAAATGGCGACGATTTTGATCTTTTTTTTTGCCTTCAAAGTAAAAAAAATAAGAATTTACCTACCGGCCGACCCACTTGAAAAATGTTGGGTCGGGTTGCAGCCAACGTACAATTTATATGGGGCAGCCTAACACACACAAAATTGACATGTTAAACATATTTTACCATGGCATGTACCTACACTTTGTCTAAGGAACTGTGCCAAAAACCGATAGGAAGAAAAACTTAAAGTTAAGTGAGCAGATAAACGGGCCACTAATGACTCCAATGTTAAACACAAGGTAAGCCCGCGTGTGGACCAGTCCGGTGAAAATCCTATATGCACGAACAAACCTTCTGGACCAGGCGGAGCAAATGATACGTGCGAGAGTCTGAATGGATAAACGTGGAGATGCACAGTCTCTGCACCTGTGCGTCGATTACCAACGGGACCTGCACCGCGGCTTGATGTGCTGCTGTTATGTTATGTTGTAAAACCATACATGTATGCACAACTATTGGAGATGTGGAACCATACATATGGTGTTGAACCAGTAGCCTATTCTATCATTTCAGGAGATTCAAGACAACAGACCTACCCTTAACAACATGCATTGATTAAGACGCAGAATTGAAGCGGCTCTGGGTGAGTTATTTAACTATTAATGCCTCTCATGGTTATGTGTCAGTCGCGGGGGAAAAGCGTGACTTTTGAGAATGTGCACAAACCTTTGAGCACATGAAGCCTAATGCCAATAAACAGCAGTGAGTGAAAAGTCCTCTTTGATCATGTCAACATTTTTCATAACTGAAGCCGCTTTTGGCTGTGCTCCATTCACACTTTTTATGTCACCAAACACTAGATTTGTTCTTGTATTACAAGCATTTTGGACTCTTAATTTAAATCTTTAATTTGGATGAATTCCAAGGAAATGACACAAGGCATGGGTGGAAAAATGGAGGAGGGGGGTAAATTGGATATCAACAGAAATTCTCTATTGTTGTTATAATCACTGGGGATTTATGTATAGTGATTAATGTCAATATCTTGCCTGTACAGCCTAAATACTGTCATGTGACTGGCAAGGCAAGTTTATTTGTAGAACACAATGCATACACAAGGCAATTCAAAGTGCTTCACACAACAGACTGTAGCTTTAATTTTCTTTCATTCCAGTGGTCTAACAGTGGTCTCAAGTTTGTAACTGGCTTTAAAAAAATGAACTTTCCAAAAGACAAAATAAAGTTAAAAAAGCCAGATAAAAAGTAACTTCATTTAGGGCTATTTTTTATGCTATATGTTGATTTTTATTTTATTTTGCTTATAAAATTGTTATTGTGACCTGAATAATCACAACCTAATAATCTTGACATCCCTAAATGGGAGACGTACCAGTGTCTGTGTTTAATCTGAATGCACTTTGTGTCCATTCTGTTAACCTAATAATTACATTCCTGTTTATTGAAAATTACAACTTTATTTTACCATTGTACATCTTGGTTTTGTTACTTTCTCGCAGAACCGGGTTGTAACAAGTTTTTGAATTGCCATACTTTGTTCTAAATTTGTACTAGTGCTTAAGTGATTGGGTGGGGGAATGTTGCCTGTGGTGGATATGTGTTGCTCTCTACTAACGCAAAGTCTGGCTGTGTTAGAGTGTGCTGCAGGCGTGTTGATGAACGGCCTGATCCCCCTGCTTGGAGCATAATGGATTTATAAATAATTGCTTTGTGGATAAACATGAAATTTCATAAATGTTCTTATCCAGAATAAAAACATTACCCATTTGGTACATTTTTAAGACCCTTTTTTCAAAAATGTATCGGGATACATATCGTAATGAGGGAATTGTATCGGAATATACAAGTATCGGGATATGTATTGTATTGCGACCCCTGTATCGGGATACGTATCGTATCGCGAGGGTCTTGGCAATACCCAGCCCTAATGTGCCCTATGTATGTCTGCAACTGTCTTAAAGGAGGTATGGACGATTTTTCGGCGATTTGAGAACGCAGGCGGAAGTGCTCATGCCACTCCCCCGTGCGGACTGATACAACACACACGTGCGTTTGTTTATTAGCGCAACGGAGCGCATTGCTCGTCTCCCGTAGATTTCTGTCCACTTCTGCGTCAGCTCGAACTGTCTTTCTCCGTCTTCATTTTGCCCCGTACACTGAGGGAACTATATTATGATAGATCCATGCGCTTAGGCACGCGGAAACGTGGGGACGAGCCTGACGCGGCTGCAGGTGAGCGGTAGGTGCGTTTTATGATTGATACGTGGCAGGACAAATGATTTATCCACGCCACGAGGAAATATGATAAAAAAATTTGCTGAAAAAAATCGTCCATACCACCTTTAATGTGCTTCTATGTCAATTCTGTTCACTGTTTTAATTTAGTTGTATTTGTTCTGTTTTTATTTATTATTAAATTGTATAACTTCCATTCCGGAATTTAAAATGTGTTTATTTACAAACTTTAAAGGGTCTATAACACTTTCTACGTGTGTATTTGAAAACACTATGGACCACTCCTGATGACTGCTAGAGCCCCCAAAGAGTGAATTTCAGTGGTGTTTACTGTGAGCGGCAGCAAACCTACTAGACAGCTGCTTGGAATCCCACCAAATACATTTTATTGAAAGTATATTTTGTACAAGAATTTGTGCTATCAAACAAACTTTGGCACATCAATGAAGCTCATATTGCAGAGAGCTTTTCAAAATAAATCAGCAGAATAAATACAGACAGCTTGCAAAACACAACTAGTAAAGCATTACAAATCCGACCTATTTTCCCAAAACAAATGGGATGACAAATGAAACATCGACTCCAAAAGTGTTGATGTGGTTTGCAATAGGAGAGGATTCCTGGATAGTTCAGTCAAGGATTGTGTGAAAGGGCCATTTGTGCAAAGCTGAAAGTATTTTATTTTTATTTTTACCAACACACACGTCACAATGCTAGAGGCGGGCCCAGAGCCAAAGACAAGCCATGTTCCAAAGTACATTTAGAACACCAATAGCCCTGAGCAACAAATTTAAAAATATCAACCAACTCAAACTTGCTTGTGTGACATCATGAAGTAAACAACTGTGCCATTTGATTAAATTTCTTCAATATTTGTCCATCAACCTTTTCCAGACCTGATACAACTCACAATCAAACACTTTCATTACTGACCATTTCTCAGAGCTGCTAACATTTAGTGACATTTGAAGAAGATGAGATGCCAACTGGGTCTCCAACACATGCATTATATCAGCCATCAACAATTTACTTACAAACACTGAGGTTGTTTGTGAGGTTTTCTGCTGAGTGAGGTTTCTGCAAAACAGTCCAAGTTGCCTGCATGTTTGTTAAATGATTAGACAGAAGCACAGGCGAAAACAGGCCTAAATACAATTAGAATGGTTTACTTTGGATAAAGGACTATATGTATAAGTTGAATTTACAGTTGTAATATTCGATCAGTTAAAAAATCTTGATATAGTGGCTCGCCTGGTAGAGCACCCGTTGCATACAGGTCTCTTTGTGTATCAATACTAGAGGTGGGCAATATATCAAAATGTAGAATATATGTGAATGTTGTTTTGATTCTTTATAGTGAAATAAATACTACAAAAAGAGCACGTAAAATATAAAAATGAAAAATTGTTCAATTGTAAACTTTCCAATAAGGGTATATGGTGATATTTTATGCACGCTCTTTTTCATATATTTTGCTACTGTTATTATTTATTGTTGTATTTTGAACTTTAATGCCAAAGCAAGTTCATTTTTGAATCCTGTTTGTTGACAATTGCGATACTCCAAAAATAGAGATATTATGTTTTGTCAATATTGATACAGAATGAAAAGGACAATACTTTATCTATAAATATATCAGACCTCCAATTATTGTGTGTTCTGCAGTCTAATGTTGCTTTTTTATTATCATTGTGATGTTGAAATCTGTATCAAATAGTGATTTTTTTCTTTATATGGATATTAAGGTATAATATTTTAGTATCACAACAACACTGGTCTATGGCAGATTCACTTATATTCAGTGTGGCATTAATCAGACACAATCCTGAATGTTTGGTAATTGCACAAATCCTGCTGCTGCTGCTACAGTAATCAATCATTACATAATGTTTTACATGACTAAAACAGACCAAAAAAATAATTATTATTAATAATTATTATATTGTAAAATTCCACCATAAGACAACAACAAACTTATCCTGCGATATTCTATGAAAATGGATGTAAAGTCCACAAAGACGCCTGAAGAAAGCAAAAGATATGAGATGACAATAATAAAAAACGCAATCATAATAAAGAGTAATCTCCTATGGATACAAATGGACGATAAATAGTATAAATCAAAAGCAATGTTCTTGCCAACAGTCCCCAGACAACACAAATTTATCTCCATAGTGTGTGGCTGTCTCAAAAGAAGCAGAGAAGAGAAGAAAAGTGCTAAAAGGGAACACTGGAGAGGCCATTTAGTGATTTGAGCAGTGAAGCTTCTCCACTGCCAAGGACATGTAAGAGAGACAGAGAGAGCCCGAGTGCCTCTCAATACATCAGACGTCAGGAAAGCCCCCTCACACTCACACCAATGCATCTTCTTTTGGAAATCGTCAGCACCGCCGCTCTCTCAAGTTGTTGAGCAATACAAAACAACAAAGAGCCGGATACAATCGGAGGCAGCAGACTGTGCAGTAGCCAGCACATTGATTAAGTTAATGTATTTAAGGATATTTGAGAGAATCTGAGCTGTAGCTGATGTAGCATTATGTCAAGTTCGCAGGTTCAGAGAGTGAACTATTCTTGTGAGATTGTATGCATTATTTTACATTACACACATTTACAGGAAAACACAAACCTCTGGGCTAAGGAGCACTGTGGAACATTTTGATATTTATCCTCATTACTTATTCTGTCAGCCTCTTCTTGGTTGGTTTATTTTTCTCTTAATCTCCAAAATAGAGAGCAGACTCATTAATTAACATTACCCCAAAGTAAGGTAAAGACTATGAAGGGCATACACTGTACAAGGAGCTCAAAGCAATTCTGTCTCTGTAGGTAAAATGTCCTTATGAGGAATTGGTCTATGTTTCCTGTTGTCGGTGTAACCCATCATTCGTTCAGGAGCGGCGTTCCATAGTAGAAAAAGATTCTGTTGTAGTAATCTGGACTCTGTTTTTTGGTAAAAACGAAAAGTTTCGACTCTCATCTAAGAGTCATTCTCAATCTGAGAATCCAGACCGGAGATATTTATCCAGTGGGCAGGGCCTATCCAGAGTAGAATAAATATCTGAGTTCCCGGTCTAGATTTGCAGATTGAGAATAACTCTTGGATGAGAGTCGAAACGTTTTATTTTTACAAAACAACAGAGTCCAGATGAATACAACTGAATCTCTTTCTACTACATTTCCTGTTGTTTTTAATGTATTCCTCCCATTAAGAGAGCAGAGTGACTGGTGACATGGGCTTATCTCCATAACTGTGCTAGCTGCCTCTCAACAGCAATTAAGTACCGTACAGGACTACAAAGGACTACAAAGCCGTTTTCAAGTTGCCCAGAGAAACGATGCATTGTTGACTTTTTGCTGCACATGAACATTTGTCTAAATCCATAGCAGAAAGAGGCAACAGTAGCTGGGGAGGAATAAGGTGAAAAGTTGGACTTAACATGGGCAGTTACTCACAAGGCTGACAAACTTGTGAATTGTGGGTTAAGAACCCACTGACAGACCATTCAAAGACCATTCAGTTTATTATTATATTAATGTATTAGTCCAGAGGTGCAGAAAAACAATGTGCTGCTCACTCACTGTCACTGTCATTTGGAGTAAAATGGTAGTTTATTCAGTCAGTATTCAGTTATTCACTCATACAAAAGAATTTGGGATTTAGCAGAAAATGTCAACAGTTGGCGTATATGACGAAACAAATGTGACAGAACAAGATAAGAATGCCATTTGGATTTCACTCCAGAAACAATTAAGCTTGCCTTATCACGTTCACGGATCTCTGCCTCCTGACACAACACACAACAATAGACCATGACATAGTGTTTACAGATTAGCCAAATTCTCAGTTCACCACAATGATTATGCACTGTGCTAAGTAGCATAAAAAACATATAAATGAGAGTCAGACTACATTTGCATTTCATTGAGGGTTAAAAAGAGCAGCATGAATTTAAGTCATACAACTCATTAAACACAAAACTCATTAAATGGTTAAGAAAACAAGCAGGGGGGAAAAAACTTGCCAACTTCACTGTTTCTATGAAACCTCAGAAAAACCTTTTCACAGTGAGGAGAGGGTCAGAGGGTCTATGTGTTAGAGGACCTTTAGCCAAGATTCTAACAGTAAAAGAAAATCTGAAGACCACCACAGAAGACAGAGCTGACAACAAAGTGAATTAAGCCTCATCTAAATGCAAATGAGGCTTCGGGGCTTTGGCAAACACCTTACATTACCACTGTCTATTTTAATAAACCAATTATATTGTACTCCGTACTACACCATACAACAAAATAAATGCTGTGCTACACAAAACATACATGGGATGGAAATTGCAACTGAACAAAAGGAAATGAAGCAGGGCTTAGAACCTAACATTTAAATTAATGTTGTTATGTTACTTTTAATGCCGGTTGGCAGCCAACTGAAAAGGTGCATTTACCGCCACCTACTGTAGTTGTACGTCTACAAAGTATGTGGTTTACGCTAGTCCGAGAAAGAGAAAGAAGGAGAGAGCAACTCTTTAAATTGATGTCCATCCATCCATCCATCTTCTGCCGCTTTATCCGGTCCGGGTCGCGGGGGCAGCAGTCTGAGCAGGGACCCCCAGACTTCCTCCTCCCCAGACACTTCCTCTAACTCCTCCGGGGGGGTCCCGAGGCGTTCCCAGGCCAGCCGAGAGACATAGTCTCTCCAGCGTGTCCTGGGTCTTCCCCGGGGCCTCTTCCCGGTGGGACATGCCTGAAACACCTCCCCAGGGAGGCGCCCAGGAGGCATCCGGAACAGATGCCCGAGCCACCTCAGCTGGCTCCTCTCGACGTGGAGGAGCAGCGGCTCTACTCCGAGCTCCCCCCGTGTGGCCGAGCTCCTCACCTTATCTCTAAGGGAGCGCCCAGCCACACGGCGGAGGAAACTCATTTTGACCGCTTGTATCCGCGATCTTGTTCTTTTGGTCACTACCCAAAGCTCATGACCATAGGTGAGGGTAGGAACGTAGACCGACCGGTAAATAGAGAGCTTTGCCTTTCGGCTCAGCTCCCTCTTTACCACAACGGTCCGATGCAGCGACTGCATCACTGCAGCCGCTGCACCGATCCGTCTGTCGATCTCACGCTCCATACTTCCCTCACTCGTGAACAAGACCCCGAGATACTTGAACTCCTCCACTTGGGGCAAGGACACCCCACCCACCTGGAGAGGGCAAGCCACCTTTTTCCGGTCGAGAACCATGGCCTCGGATTTGGAGGTGCTGATTCTCATCCCAGCCGCTTCACACTCGGCTGCAAACCGTCCAAGTGCATGTTGCAGGTCCGGGTTTGATGGAGCCATCAGGACAACATCGTCTGCAAACAGCAGAGATGAGATCCTGTGGTCCCCAAACCGGACACCCTCCGACCCCTGACTGCGCCTAGAAATTCTGTCCATAAAAATTATGAACAGAACCGGTGACAAAGGGTAGCCCTGGCGGAGTCCAACATGCACTGGGAACAGGTCTGACTTACTGCCGGCAATGCGAACACAGCTCCTGCTCCGGTCATACAGGGACCGGACAGCCCTGAGCAAAGGGCCCCGGACCCCGTACTCCCGGAGCACCCCCCAAAGGACACCCCGAGGGACACGGTCGAAAGCCTTCTCCAGATCCACAAAGCACAAGTGGACTGGTTGGGCAAACTCCCATGAGCCCTCGAGCACCCGATGGAGGGTATAGAGCTGGTCCAGTGTTCCACGACCGGGACGAAAACCACTCTGCTCCTCCTGAATCCAAGGTTCGACTATCGGTCGGATTCTCCTCTCCAGTACCTTGGAATAGACCTTACCCGGGAGCCTGAGGAGTGTGATCCCTCTGTAGTTGGAACACACCCTCCGGTCCCCCTTCTTGAACAGAGGGACCACCACCCCGGTCTGCCAGTCCAGAGGCACGGTCCCCGAACGCCACGCGATGTTGCAGAGACGTGTCAACCAAGACAGTCCTACAACATCCAGATACTTTAGGTACTCAGGGCGGATCTCATCCACCCCCGGAGCCCTGCCACCGAGGAGTTTGCGAACAACCTCAGTGACTTCAGCTTGGGTGATGGATGAGCCAGCCTCCGAGTCCCCGGTCTCTACTTCCTCTTCGGAAGACGTGACTGAGGGATTAAGGAGATCCTCAAAGTATTCCTTCCACCGTCCGACGACATCCCCAGTCAGCAGGTCAGCAGGCCTCCACCCGCACCGTAAACGGTGTTGGTGAGACACTTCTTCCCCCTCCTGAGGCGCCGGACGGTTTGCCAGAATTTCTTTGGTGCCGACCGATAGTCCTCCTCCATGGCCTCCCCGAACTCCTCCCAGGCCCGGGATTTTGCCTCTGCGGCAGCACGAGTCGCGGCTCGCTTGGCCTGCCGATACCTGTCGATGACCTCCAGAGACCTACAAGCCAGAGTGGCCTGATAGGCCTCCTTCTTTAGTCTGACGGCATCCCTTACTTCCGGTGTCCACCACCGGGTTCGGGGGTTGCCGCCACGACAGGCACCGGAGACCTTGCGACCACAACTCCGAGCAGCTGCATCAACAATGGAGGCGGAGAACATGGTCCACTCGGACTCAATGTCCCCAGCATCCCCCGGGACATGGGAGAAGCTCTCCCGGAGGTGCGAGTTGAATACCCTACTGACAGAGGGCTCCACTAGACGTTCCCAACAGACCCTCACAATGCGCTTGGGTCTGCCAAGTCTGTCCGGCTTCCTCCTCCGCCAGCGGATCCAACTCACCACCAGGTGGTGATCGGTTGACCACTCTGCCCCTCTCTTCACCCGAGTGTCCAAGACACGCGGCCGGAGGTCTGATGACACAACAACAAAGTCGATCATTGACCTCCGGCCTAGGGTGTCCTGGTGCCATGTGCACTGATGGACACCCTTGTGCTTGAACATGGTGTTCGTTATGGACAATCCGTGGCTAGCACAGAAGTCCAATAACTGAACACCGCTCGGGTTCAGATCGGGGAAGCCGTTCTTCCCGATCACCCCTCTCCAGGTGTCACTGTCATTGCCCATGTGGGCGTTGAAGTCCCCCAGTAGAACAACGGAGTCCCCGGTCGGTGCACTGTCCAGTACCCCTCCCAAGGACTCCAAGAAGGCCGGGTACTCTGCACTGCTGTTCGCCCCATAGGCCGCCACAACAGTGAGAGACCTGTCCCCCACCCGAAGGCGTAGGGACGCGACCCTCTCGTTCACCGGGGTAAACTCCAACACGTGGCGGCTGAGCTGAGGGGCTATAAGCAAGCCCAAACTGTGCGTGGAGGTGAGGCCGACTATATCTAGTCGGTATCGCTCAACCTCCCGCACAAGCTCAGGCTCTTTCCCCCCCAGCGAGGTGACATTACATGTCCCCAGAGTTAGTCTCTGTGTCTGGAGATCTGGTCGCCGAGGCCCCTGCCGTCGACTGCCGCCCAGATCTCTCTGCACCGGCCGCTTATGGATCCTCCTGCGGGTGGTGGGCCCACGGGAGGGCGGCCCCACGTCGCTCTTTCGGGCTGTGCCCGGCCGGGCCCCGTGGGGTAAGACCCGGCCACCAGGCGCTCGCCATGGAGCACCCATCCCAGGCCTGGCTCCAGGATGGGGCCCCGGTGACGCCGATCCGGAAGACGTAAACTGCCTTGTTCTTGTTGTCATCATAGAGGGCTTCTGAACCGATCTTTGTCTGACCCGTCACCTAGGACCTGTTTGCATGAAGCCCCCGACAACATAGCTCCCGGGATCATTCGGGCACTCAAACCCCTCCACCACGTTAAGGTGTCGGTTCAAGGAGAGGAGTACCTTGCTGTGTAATCTACTTTAAAGGTCCCATAACATGCAAAATCGACTTTTCAGAGCTTTTAACCTTCTTACATTGCTATTTGTGCTTCATATATGTTCCCAGAGTGTTTTTTTTATTGATTCCCGCAGTGTTAAGCTATATGACAGACCATCTCCTTTCCTCGAATCTCCAAACTGACGGGGGGTGTTCACAGGACCGCGTCATAATCACAGGCACGCGTCATCATCCCCCCTCCCCCTCCCCCCTATATATATATATATATATATATATATATATATATATAGATATAGATATAGATATAGATATAGATATAGATATATCTGTTCTGCGCACGCTGTAGAATAAACACCAGATTTATTTCTGCTCAAAGTAGTGTTGATCTGAAGTTCTATCGTTTCTCACTCAGTCGCACGGCAGGAGCGGCGCAGCGCGGAGCAGACAGCTGTGGGGCTACGTCACGGGTGGGCGGGGCACACACGCGCTCTGAGACTACGTCACGGGTGGGCGGGGCACACACGCGCTCTGAGACTACGTCACGGGTTGGGCGGGGGAGCCAGATCGCTCTTCGTAAGGGTGGGGGCGAATATCAAACCAAGCCGTTTGCATTTCCGGGTTGGTGAGGGGGTCCAAGGTCTGGGTGATATTTCTTAACTATTATGTTAAGGGTGTTGCACAACCCTTATTATTATCAATTATACACTTAGGATAGACCACGAAATGTGAAAAAAAGCACGTTATGGCACCTTTAAGATGACTAACATAGATACAGGCTGTCATAAAACACCATTATAATTGTCAAGTAATGCATGGGATCAAAGCACCCATCCTGTTCCTGGTGCTACTATCCCTGATATTAAAATGAATATATGAAAAGCTGTTCTTATGTCTAAATACTTCATGGAAATGTAATTTATACGAAAAATAATCTCTACAACAACTATCTGCTTAAGCAAATGCCTTCATTGCACCATTACTTGAACTCATGTTGTACACAAAAGTGCATTAATTTAACAACAAATGTGCATTCATATCTCCTTGCTAACTTTAGTAAAGCATTTACTGGAAAGAGATTAATATCAATTTCATAAATCATTCAGAGGATACATCCGCAGCCAAAGATGCTGGTATGTTAGTTGATCTCCATGTGGGGATCAGTGCCCAATAATCAATGTCTATGCTTCTTTGGGTTTTAGATCAGGACAGAAACTAGAATTCATAACAACAAAGAAGTTGTTTATTCGATCCAATGCAGTGAAGAAAGCTGTAAAGAACGGTACATAGGTGAGACAAAACAGCCTCTACACAAGAGGCTTTATCAGCACAGAAGAAATACAAGTTCAGGACCTCAGAGTGCCGTGCATCTCCATCTTGAAGCCTCTAATCACTCGTTTGAAGACGGTGAGGTGAAGGTTTTAAGCAGGAAGAAAAGATGGTTTGAAAGAGGAGTCAAGGAAGCTATTTTTGTTAAAAAAGAAAGACCTTCTTTAAACAGAAATGGAGGGCTAAGGTTTAATCTTCCTGTTATTTATAATGGGTTACTGAACCCCTGGAAAGGTAGAGGACCAGGACCAGGACATTTAGATGCTAATCAGGTACTCAGGGTGGTTGAGCCAGGGTCTCACAAAGACAAAGAGGATTCTAATAGCCCATTAAGATTCTGAATAGGCTACCTCGGTAGATACAAGGGGGGAGTTTCTGTTGAAACAAACAACTCTTTCTACTTCAGGAAGGCTCCGCCCAATGGGTGGGTCTTACCACAGAACAGTATTAATATCGGAGTTCTCGATCTAAATTCTTTTATTGACAATGACTCTTGGATGAGAGTCGAAACGTCTAATTTTTCAAACTGAGTCCAGATGACTACAACTGAAGCTTTTTCTACTATGGAACACGCCTGGACGAATGAGGGATTACACCGACATAACAACAAAGACTTTCAGTGATTCACAATACTGAAGGAAGCATGATTTCATTTTTTTTTTAAGTAACACATCGCACATAGTGTTGACCTCTGCCATACCCACCAATCCCATTCAATGAGGGCTCTGCATTATTTGAAATTTGAGGGCTAGACTTGGTTTGGTTACTACGGGATATAAAATATTGGTAAATTGAGGTTCAATAATGTCTAATAAATCATCTTCCTCCTGGTTGTGTTACTCACCACTCTCAAAGCAAGCATCAAAAACCAGATGTCCTTTACGTGGAGGTCCTGAGAAACCTGGTGGACTCACTGTCAGCTTATTGACATTTCCCACCAAAGCATCCTCTACTCCAGTCTCACTGCCTGAAGAACAAACAACACTTATTAGTAACAGTTTTATTACCATCCAGTTACAAAGCACAACACCAAAAAATAAAGTTAAATTAAAAATGATTGTATTGCAAAATATTGTTTTATAATTCCCAATTACCGGTATATCAATTTAAAATAATTTGGTTCTGTTCTTGGTCAGTAGAATGTATGTGCACATACAGGAACTCTGCATAGACCTCCTCCAACTACTTTTCGCGCAACTTCAGTTCAGGTGTGGGACAGCTGCTAATCCAGGTAACGCGCTATGGCTAGCACACGCCAACATCCTCCTCCACCTGCACTTATCTAACACACACATCATATTTCCCCTCAGATACATATATTTCTCAGTCACATTAAGTGCATGGTGTTTCTTTGATCCGGAAAAGGGCAGTAGCTCTGACAACCCAAAACAAAACTGCTGAAATGACGTTGTTTACATGGAGCTAACCTAGCTAGAATATGTAGCATATAGCACTAATAGCATCGGTATCATGCACATGACGATAACAAAACATGGATGCTACTTGTGTTGGAAAGCAGAGCGATGTTAGCCTCATTTATCCAAAGCAAAAGCGATGTACGCTCAGTTATTACACACCAGTCTCGCCGTCTCTAACGGGGCTCTGCTCCATCTTCCTCCTCTGCTAAAGCAGCCGACGCTCTCCCCGCGTTGCCAGGACAACAGAGGAAGAGTGTGCAGCGGTGAAGTCCTCTCCATCACCACAGCGCCCCCCAAAACACGGCTCTTGCAGGCAAAACGGTACATTGTTTTTTCAGAGACAGAAGTTTAACATTCTGAATTAATCTAAAAATGGACGATGGAAACGTTAGAATCCACGTGTTTGATTAAATATAATTAGAGGAGCCAAAAATGGTACGGAGCTCAAGTAAATGTACACACAGGGCCGGCCCAGCCTATAAACGAACTAAGCAGCCGCTTAGTTAATCTGGCAACCCGTTTTATGCGAAGTGCAAGCGCAGCGTGCGCCACTTGTGTAGTAGCGCTGCTGGCGCGGCAGCGCACACAGCGGTAACATATCGCACAAACCGCATTTATTTGTAATGACAATCTGGCAACCAAGACACCAAACCTGCGCTGATTGGTCAACTTCATTGTGCGCGAGGAGAACGAGAGCAAAACATAAACACAACAGAACGTGGTCATCATGTCCAGAGGAATATATCTCCTGGTGCCGAAAAACGAAAGAAGAAACTTCTTGACGATGTAAAGAAACTGCAAACTCAACAACACTCTCCAGGTATTGAACTTCTCTTACAAAGAGACGGTTAGTGCTGCTGTTTGAAACAACACGATTCTGTCACGTTAGTTTGCTCAGGCTGGAGGCGACGAGAGCTCTGCCCCGCGCACAATAATATGTCTGAATGAAAGATAATAAGCTTAACATTGACACCAGCCCGTGTGAGCTGCAGGTGAGGCCGGTGAGGTGCGTCTATGCCCCGGGTCACTAAGAGGCGGAGATCCGGTCCAGACGAGCGCCGTCTCGTCCAGAACCTCTGACGTGAAACTTTGGAGTGAACAGTGTGCGGCCCCTGTCCCGGGCCCCTGTCCCGGGCCCCTGTGCAGCCTCAGTTAGAGATGAGCGGGTTTGAGTTTGCGTCCCTCTCTCTCACATCACCATGTGTGAGATCAATCGTGACTCGTGATGTCTGTTTTACTTTGACTTCTTAAAGTGCAATAAGAGGAACGTAAAGGTTTATGCGCGTAAGGTCCATCAGCCAATCACATCGCAGCATTGTTTCACGCAGGAGTCCAGTGTGTGATGTTCTGATCAGAACAAACATTTATATTGTAATTAACTTTTAATAGAGCAATAAAACATTTAAATGTATTTAAAAAGCATCATTAGACTATTTGTTATAAATTATAATAAATTGATAGTGAAAAATAACGTCTGTTATAGAATAATACGATATATTTTTATATAAAAGTGGCAAAGTTGCAGAAACGCAGTCTCTTCACTATAGCTAGGTTTGGACCTTCACTTCTAGTTCTGTTCATTCTCTGGGAATAACATGTTTGTACTGTGTAGCTTTATGAGTGTTATCAAGCAATGCTTATGCCATTTGTTTAATTTAATATAACTTGTTTTGTCACTTTAGCAAGAAGGAACAGTTGGGAGCTGTAAAAGATAAATTAGTAAGGATAACTATTAATTTTACATTTTCAGTTAAAATTAATCAATTTAATCATAATTATTTTCATAGCCAATATTGTATTGAGTAATTAAGTACACTAATGTATTAATAACTGGCTTTAATCATTTTCTCCTGGCACAGTTTCATCACATCATCATTTTATAGCATTACAACCTCAACATTTTACTCTTACTTTAGCGGCTGGACCACATTAAAATGCAGCAGAAGACACAAAAAAGGTCTGAAAATCTCTGGGGGAGGGCCCCCAGACCCCCCCCTGTTCATTTATTTAAACTGCTAATGTGCTAATGTGGCTGTCGACCCTTAACGCCCACAAATACGCCCAAAAACATATCTGGGATGTATGTTATTTGTACAGGGAGTAGAGGTGATGTCAGCGGAATACCAAGTTGCATTGTGGGATTTAAGTTAGCAATATTTGAGCTTGTGAGGTGCTGAGAATAAACTAACTGGCAAACAGATGCCCTGGAGTTTTGGTGCTTTGTTTGCGTTGAAGAAAGTTCCCATATGTGAATTGTTTACTGACAATGGCAATAAAACTGATTCTGATGACGTGGTGAGGGGCCCCCAAATTTTTTTTCCGCTTAGGGCCCCCTGAAGGCTTGGGCCGGCCCAGTGTACACAGTAGTATTCCAAGAAATTACTGTAAGTATGAATGTCTGGACGTACATTTTTAAATATAACTTGATTTAATTGGAAGGACGAAACGTTTAATAAGGCACAAAATCTGGTATTTTTTAAGAATAAACCATAAAATTTAGAGGATCTAAATCCTAGCCCAAAGACTGGTGCAAGAAACACACATGTTCAAATAATGTAATATGGTCAATTTCAACATATTTTTTTGTCACTTGTAGACTATTTGTAAAAAAAATAAAAATAAAAGATGTTTCAACTCTCATCCAAGAGTCTTTCTCAACTCGTATATTAATCCATCTCTGCGTAAACCCTGCCAACCGGGCGGAACCTCCTGATAATAGCCTGTCCTGCTTGTCTGACCTGAAATGTGTCATAAAACCTCTATTGTAAGGTGAATGCAGCTCCTGCCTGATAAGCATCCGAATGACCAGGTTTGATGCCGCCTCATGGCTTCAAAATGCAGCTGTATATACTGTGTTGATAAAGCCTCTTGTGCAGTGGCTGTTTCGTCTCACCTGTGACACTTAACTTTCTTCACTTACTTGGATAGAATACACTACATTGCTCTGTTTTTGAGTGGGCATCTTGTCCTTAGGATGAACAAGTTTTTTATTCAAGTTCTGGCCGGTTTGAAATAAACAGGGATTTTGTGCTGTTGTAGGATTACTTACAATGGGAAGAACTAATCAGGCATTTACTAATACGGGTAGTTAGTCTGCCTTGTAATAATACTATCAATAATCAAGTGATTAATGAGTTATGTTCAGTTCCTTGTGGGAACATGTTGAGAACACTACTAGCCTTTGTCTAAATTACAATAGACCAATAGGTGCTTGTAGGTGAATTCATTTTCATTGTCCATGCATTTCTTACCTTGTCCTATGTACCTGTGAAATATAAGCAATGCTGAAGAAGTGAATCTGTGTGCTGAATGATTAGAGGGGAATTTCTAGACAATTGGAGCGTAGATGTCATCAAGGCCAATCAAGCCTCAGTTGATTTCTTTTCCATTGCTTTGGCTGCACCTGATTAAGTACATAAAATGAGAGCACCAGCCTGAAAACCTAAGACATACTGATTCATTCTAATTTTCAGCTTATAAATTGTGTAGCAGCACTAAAGGAATCAGACCTGAGAGAGACCAATGATTTTTCCCTGTCTGTGATCTGTATCTGATGGAGAGCATCAACAGGCTGCTGAAGAGATAGGTCAGACTGATTATTTATCGAATGGCAAGGAGACGAGATAGTGCAACTGTGTAAAATTTCCTTAAAATTGCTGCCTGTCTGCTACACTTTATTTAACACAACAGTAAAAGCTCTGTGAACCTGAACCTATGATAAGCAACATCATATTATGAGCATGGACATTGTCAGTCATTTGAAATATATTTGATACACTAAATTAGATTGTATGTAGAAGCAGCTCTCCTTTCTCCATATGCATTCCTTTTATGTAACGCTGTTGCTGTCACAGATCCTAGAAAAGAGCAGCGATGCTTTTATTAATAGTAACACATATATTGTTGGAAAAGCACATGGCGTCGAGTACAATTCACACTATTATATTTTTAATGACTCTCCAGAGAATTAATTTTACATTTTGTCAAAACAATATGACCGCCAACGGATTCTTAGCATACATGTTTGTCTTACGGGGAGGCATCCTTGTCATGGTTAAATACATAATGAGCCATAACTATAAGAAGTCCAGCAAATCTCAGATAGCATCATCTGGAGGACACGCAGGACACATCAAAAGACCCTGGGGAAACTGTAGCTTTGGCAAAGCAAAGGGATTTTTATAGTCAACCTTTCCTTCTTTCAGAAATAGTCTCTTTTCTCAAGTGCAAAATGATCAAGTAAACCAGCATGTCTGGCTAGATAAGAGAAATAAGAAAAAATACAAACTCTTTAAACCAGCTTTCATGTCACCGTGTGGGAAAATAAATCTATGTTTTTTGTTTGCCATCGGAAGGTCACATTTACTGTGACCAGCCGAGGACTTCCACACATCGAGTGCATCGCCAGTGAAGAGGGAAGTCAAACCCAAATCAAAGTGTAAGTGTACAGGGAGCTGGTGCTGGAGGGTGAGACAGGCTGGTGCGGGGAACATAGGGCCATACACAGAGAATCACTATGGTGACAGCATTCTGGGGCTCAGGGGATAGTGCGGGTCAGAGAGGAAGCCTTGAGAAGCAGCTGACTGAGGAATCAGAGCTCACCCTGCATCATTCAACTGACAGCTCGCCCCAAGCTCCAGTGCAGCACACCACAGTCAGCTATCCTGAGGAGGGAGGAGCAGGCAACTGGTAATGGAAAAAATCTTGCACTTAAATAATCAACAGTTACATAACCTATACAGTTGTCGCTAATTAATTTAAATTATTTCTTATGGAACTAAACATAATAGAAAATGTTTTCCCCCCGTATCTTTAAAAAAGAGAAATATTTTTTGCTATCAGTTATCACTCTGCTTTTATCCTATCTTTGTGTCTAAATGTGTCACTTCCTGTGTGCGTTTCCTTCCCTCCGCTCCACTCTGCTGGACACTGTCCATCTAAGCAGATGGTCCGGTGTCAATAGGCTGCTATTAGCTGGCTGTTTCTTCCATTCTGATCCAAGCACACAAAAGCACATTCAAATCAGTGAGAATTCAACACATATCAAAACATTTGAATACATTTAAAACAGAATCCATAATTAGAAATCTTCCTTACACATTTTCTCACATATCATAGCAGTGATAGTGACAGTAATGTGGTGAATCATTTTCCTGGCATAAGCTGACTAACCCTGCGACAAGTTGGCCATTGTCCAGGGTGTAACCCGCCTAAGGCCCGAAGTCACTGGGATAGGCTCCAGTCACCCGCGACCCCGAAAGGGAACAAGCGGTAGAAAATGGATGGATGGATGGATGGAAGCTGACTTCTGCTTGTTTACTTGTAGTGCAGCCGGGATCTCCTGTCACGATAGTGACTTGCTGCTCCGTCATCACAGTGCCACACCCTGCAGAGGAGCACCAGCAGAGGACATCCACCTGACCTTCATGTACTCAGTTACATACTCCTCCCAGAAACTCATCAGTGTTATGGCTTCTCATGGTATCTCTTTTCATCAGGTAATCTTACACATGACTTCAACACATTCAAAAAGAAATGTAGGCTTTAAAAATACAAATTCCTTAGATTAATAATCCAAATCATTGTTAAATAAATGTGTTTTAGTTTTAGTTTGTGTGTTTTTCAATCAGAAAATCGAAACTAAACGCTAAATACAGGAGTGGCACAAAGAAGGTATGGATGTATGAGGTGGCAATGCTCTTGCCGTTATTAGAACAGTCTTCCCACCTTGTGGTCGCCTGGCGAACTGTAGCTGCATAAATGCGTGAGCACTTGGAGGAAGGCGAATTGAGCGAGAGAGAGTGATGTGGGGAGCGATGAAGTGAGAGAGGGAGGAAAGAGCCAGGAGGAGTGATGCAGAAGAGAGAGAGAAAGAGCTAAAGGGAGGGCAGTTTAAACTAACTGCTATGTTTTGGGACAGGCTAATCTGCTAGCGAGCAGTGTGAGGATCGGAGTGTATTGTGTGAGCCAGTGTGCGGAGGACAGATAAGGGAGCCAGCCAGCCCAAGCCACCGACTGCCTGAGTGCCTGTTTTAATGTGCTGACTCTGAGGAGATTAAAAGCAACATATTGACTCCTTAGACGTGCGCGGAGAGCGGGCAGACGCCACCACAGCCACAGCCCACAGCGGTGAATCTAGCAGTCAAGGGGCAGAAAGAATAGGAATGAACAAAATTACAATTCAGAAAATCTAAAGAAAAAAATACAGGATTTTTCTTCTGCTATTTTTCAATTGATTTCATTTTTCTTTCTTTCTTTTTTCGTTGCTGGGACTGACTCCGCAACTACCGAGAGACAGAGACGTCGGAAGGAGGCAAAGAACTAAAGAGAAACTGATCATTTCAAAAACAGGACTGAACCACCTAAATCACTGAATATGTTTGAAATAAGCCGAACACTCAACGCCGCCTTGTTGAGCAATGAGGTAAAGACACTTTTGCTTCTCTCCTCTTCCACATGCCACCCCTGTATGTCTGCTGCCAACCATTCTGTCATGTGTGATGCTGTGTGCAGTCTGTGTGTCCATGCTTCTCTGTATGCCCATAGCCGCCTGACAGAGGTATTTGTAAAAAGAAGATGTCTATGAACTGAATTCACTAGGGAAGAAACCAAACCAACTACTATGCTTCTCACGTGCATCCTCATGAATATAAAATTAGACTTTGTTCCCTTTTGTAAGTACCCGTGTGCCAGGGAAAGTGCCTTCTCTGGAATAACTTGAGTCTCTGTTTGCATTGTACTGTTACTGCATATTTATTAATAACGTAGTGTCTATACTGTTACACTCTGATTTGCTGAAGTACCTCTAACGTCTTTTGAGTCCGTCACTATCCCTCCATCCCTCCTACACGCTCTCGCCTCCTGGATCTTCCCAGTTCTGTGCACACGTGTGTGTGTTCTGTGAGCAGCATCCCAAAACACTGGCATCCTATGGTCAGCTCTGTAGACAGTTGCTTCTTGGCTTCTTCATTGAACTCTTTAAGTTCAGCTCAGGTAAATCTAATGATAATCACATGAATGAGCAGAGGCAGACTTTATGTAAAACACAATTCATTGGGGAAAAGTAGGCAGGCATAGTCAGTGCGAGAGGAAAAAATGGCAAAAGGGCAGAAAAAGACCAAATCAATGTGTAGATGGAGCTTTTATACCCGGTGGATAGTATTAGTAAATATTTACATAGTTACATTTGTTCAATTTTGAACGCCTACTCTATCTTTAGTATCTGCCAGTCAGACTGTTATCAGGGGGATGTGAGCAGCTTGAGAGCAAATTTGTACACATTCTTGATTGTTTTTTTCTCAGTTCACTTTAATTGCATTAAACTAAATTAAACGCTGGATCTTTTATTAATTGAATTCCTATTAGTATTCATTTTAAATTCCAAGCAATTAAGCTAAAAACCAAACATATATTTTTTAAATGTATTTTATTTTTTTCCTAAAGGAATTTGTGGCCATTTTCTTCAAAGTAAATACAATGAGGTCACAATCAACCGGCTATTTAAGTAGGAAAGATGACTTCAGTGGGTCAGGGAAAGAGACGAAAAAAAGACAAGAACACCTTGAGCATTTAGTCAAAAGCAAAAATCCCTGCCTTGCTGCATTAAAGCAACACGAAGCGGTGGGTGTCTAATCGGCTGTAGGGTTCTTCATTGGTTCAGCTGTCTTCACACTGGCTCAGATCCACACCCTGGAGTCCCTCGGAAGCCTCCACATCCTCCGTCATGCGCTCACTGTACCCAAGGGTGCCCAGACAACTGTATGCAATGTGCGGATAAGGGGTGAAATACTTCAAAAAGTGTGTTTTGTGATTTGAGCTTATAAATTTGTTATTGTGCTGTTGTTCTTGTTGTCATTGTAGAACTTTGAATATTTGCCTTTTCGCAGCCGTCCATAACAACGGTTTGCTAAAAGCAGCAGTTGCAACTAATGGAGCTAATTAACTGATTATATTATAAAAATATGATTGCTTTTTATAGGGAATATTTCAATTTAAAATTATAACAATATTATTTCAATGTGACATTTTGATAACGTTTACAATACATCCTATTGGAGAACGTGAAAATGGAAAATGGGTTTAGCACAGTCACTTTTCCCGGTTTTTGATGGTTGTATTTCCACCTGCGATGGAGCCTGTGATGGAGCATGCCGTGTTGGGTGTGTAGGCGAGTGTGTATTTCCTGGCCATATTGCTTGTGCAGAACTGGAGATGCTGCTGCTGCTGTGTGTGTGCATGATTACCCTGGTTAAGAAAGAGCATTGTTATCGTGATTAATGATGCCTTCATTAAGCTCAGCCAGATCATTTGCATACATTAGATAAATGCACTGGAAGATTCAGTTGCCTCAGATTGTTGAAGCTGAAAATACTGGGTTTTTACCTCAGTCATTTGAGTTAAATTTGAAGATACATGACATGCAATTAAATGTGATCTAGTTAATTGTTAATACTGATAAATCATAAATATTACAATTTTCTGAACCTTACTAAACATTTACTTTTCAACATGAGCATGTACGTCTGCTTTAGATGGTGCTCAGTGTAAGTCTAGATGAATCTCGTTTGTGCTCATTTGGCTTTAAGCTGCTGGACACTGCATTTTCAAAGAGCCTCCACCAAATTAAATTCAGAATCCATCAGAGCTGAGCCACACACAGAATATTTGTAATTAATAACATTTTCGTCAGTGTTCCTCTATTTAGACTGCAGTGTCAGTTTACGGCACAGAGATGGCCAAGCAGGCTTTTAAGTTAATGTTACTTAGAACGTACTTTTTGAATTATACTTAGTTTGTTTAATTTTTATATTTTTCTTTTTTTGAGGAACTGTAGTGCACCATGCTTCAGATCTGAATGTTGTTAATTTGTGGAACGCTTCGCTGATTACCAACTGCAGGCAGCTGCCGTTCTCCATGTGACACGCAGCTTTGTTTAACAACTCCAGTGATTTCTGTTCAAACATGAAAAAAAAAACTGTTGCATTCCAAAGTTAGGTTTGTCACCAAAAACGACAGAGATCTGTTTTTGTGTGTATATGCGTGAAAAGAGCCGGTGCTGCTGCGTGTAGGAGCCAGAAGATAGTTAGAGGTCATTTCTATTTCATAACAATGATTAGCTCCCTTCCATCTGCCGCTCCCCACATTTCCTCAGTTTCCTTGATTGCGGCGTTCTCAATATCCAGGAAATTAGTTCAATTTTGTCTCACAACCCTCATCGCTGTCACTGAGATACAAACAGGTGCAGACAATGAAAGTGTACCACACCAGGGAAGTGGTGCATAATGGAAGAAAGACAGAGGGATCAGAAAGCCAACTGTTCAATAGAAGCTGATTAATTGGACAGCGCAATGTATTTGGATTGTATTGGAAAATATTGTATTACTAATTTTCTATTAAAAAAACACAATATAAAAAGTGGCCACGTGTTATGCAAGTCAGATCAGATTCAAAAACCTTGTAATTTGTAATGGATATTGGTTTAGACAGCTTTCATTGAGGAGCATACATACACACAATCATATCAGCTATATTTGTAAATCAGCACTGCGCTATATCACAGTATTTCAATGCAACATCATAAGGAGTGTGGCCTGTGCGTGTGTCTACATCATGTCGTGTTTGCTTTGGATATGAGCACATGCAGTGTGTCAGTGGAAGCGAACACAGAGAGGCTAAGAGACTCTGCGAGGGGGGCCTGAAGGGTTCACATTTGTTGGAATAGCTCGGTACATGCGTGTGTGTGTGTGTGTGTGTGTGTGTGTGTCGGCCACTGGTGCTGCAGGGAGGGCCTAGTGATCAGCAGCTGAGCCTATGTCCCGCTGGGAGCCATCACTGCAGAATGGAGCAGGTGTCTACACACAGACACACACACACACACACACAAAGGCCACTGTAAACCTGCCAGTGTTTTTATACACACCCAGCCCGCTCATTTAGACCAACTGCAGGGTGCCTTTTTATGTGGATTTCATTGGATGTTCGCAGGTTTATGATCATTACCTATTTTTCATACCCACCGAGTCATTAAGGAACACACATCTGAAGTGCAGCTATAGACAATAGTGTTGCAGGCTGTATATAGTGTGGTTGTAGCCCTCCACATTGTCAGCTTTTAACATTGAGATATTTTGAGCTGGAAGTAATGATCCTATATTTTAAGAAGAACATGTAACAACAACAATATATATATATATATTTTTTTTTTATGATTTCAAGGTGGAGAAAAAAAAATCATTAAGCCTTTTTAAGAAACTGTTGTATTGTTTGACAAAACACTGATCACAAATATTTGATATTTTATTCTGATATAACTAAAAACAAATACAGGTGTATTTTGTTCTATAGTTACAGTACAAGGATAAGGACTTAACTAAACAGACTTAGAAATGGCAAGTTTCTGCTTAAAAGGATGATCAGAGAATTCTAACACTAACAAGTGAAAAGCAAATAGTAGCAGTGAAGAACCAATTTATGAAGCCGTATTACAAGCTATTTAAACAATGTTAACCGTCATTTCAGGTTGACATTATCAGCAAATGGTAGCCTGAGATGTTACGCAACACAATAACCGGCAGATAGACGAAATTAATTAGAAAAGTGACAGTGATATGAAATTGTACAACAGATATGTCAGCCTGGTACAAGCTGACAAAAGAGGTATTAGTGAGTGCAAGCCCCTGTCTGACCTGCAATAATCCAATCAGACGCCAGGGCTCAGTCTTCTTTCACGACACATACAAATGACAATGTTTATTCAATAAACACCATTGTATTTAAATTTATTCACACATTTTCAAAACACTACATAATGTACTTGTAACAAATGCAAGAACGTAATATGTTTTTTGTATATATTTTTTTAAGAACGCATTGGCCAAGCTGACAAACGAGCTGATACTTTCGAGCACCACACATTGACACATTGCTCCTCTCTTTCAGACTAGATATTTCCAGGTCCAATGAACGTTTATTGATTCAGTAATTGCTGTAGATGAAGTATAGGCTTTCTTCATTAATAAAATGATGTATGACTGACTTGTGTAAACAACATAGTTATAAAAGAAGCGGCTAGAGATCAAGTCAAAATGTTCACTTGATCAATTTGACCAAAAAACAGAATCAATTTATGCTTGTTCACTACACATGTTGTGTATCTAATACTTGTGTCTACGCAAGAAAAAAGCAAGCAGTGACATTAGTGACTTTGAGAACAAATTGTTAAAAGTTCGACTATACTGCAGAGTAATCGATACCATTTTACAAAATATAAAATCTATAATGTAATATCTATGTCAAACCAGCTAAAAGGCATGCATTTTTAATGCGATTAAACCTGGGGATACCCTGCGTATTGTGCAAGAAAATCCATTTTCTTTATGAGTAAGATGAAAAGTGTAAGATTTCTTTCAACAAACCAGGGTTGAACTGCAGCATCATCACTAGTTTAACTCTTATTAATAATACATGTATTCTAACAGGATTTCCATTTAAATGTATTTGCATTAGCTACAAGACCATAAAGGAAAGCTTGCACCTTGCTGTAGAAACATTTATCCTTGGCTAGTTTAATTTAGTGTGACATTATGAACTGTAAACCAACCAACACATTTATTCTTTCATTGTATATGCCACCGTTATCAATACGCTTCTCAATCAGCTAATGCTTCATTTGAGTCGGACGTGTCTCCGAGCGTGTAGGCATTTAGACTGGAACCCGTCAGAGCTGTCTCTTGTTTGCATTGCCTGCACGCTTCTCTTGGAGCATGGGGAAAAGGGCGTTTAAGCATGAAGTGACATTTCCAGAGCTAGATTTGTGCTTTATGGGCTCATGTTTTTGTGTCCGCGGCGCCGCAGGCCAGTGCTGTGAAGAAATCTGTCTTGTTTTCCGAAAAGGTTATTCTTTATCAAAAGCCGTAGTGCCGATCTCTCTGCTGATGCTGTTTTGAAACATTATTATCACTGATAGCAGCAACTGATAGTGACAATATTCACTTGAGGTCGGCACAAGAAAATAGTGTGTTCAGGAGTACTGTGAGTGCACAAAGCAATAATGTGAATAAAAGGTTTCTGAGATGAGCAGCAGTGGAAGGCATCTTGAGTGGTTGTGTTTGTTTGTGTGTATGTGTGAGGTAGTGATTAAAGCCTGAAGCAGATGGACCACAGTGGTCGCCCTGTGTGTTGCTTGTATCCAACTGGCATCAAACGATAAAAAAGGCTCCTGTCCCCACACCCAAAACCATCCTTAATACACAGTGGTCATACTAGTTCACGTTGAATACCCGTCTATTAATGATGATTTCAGCTGCTCTGTATAAACCAGACAATGATGTTTGTTCTGACATACCTCAGTGTTTGTATGATTAGAGGTGGGCAATATATCGAAAAGACAATCTTTTTTTTTAACGTTGTTTTGAAAATATGCAAACCTTGAATATCAAGTACCGGTATATCATTTATTTCAACAACAACAAAATGCTACAAAAAAGATCATTAAAACAATGAGGTGATACTCCCCCGCTTTTTTTTTTTTGCTACAAGAGACACCTTTCACCTGTTTGTTCAGAATTTTGCCTTGTCCAAACCATTTTCTTCTTTTTTACACGTTTTATGCTTGATAACATTGTTTTCCTAATGTATGGAGTAAAAACGTCTGGTGGGTTGCTAAAGTTGAATGTCATCACATGCTGAGGCCTACGCTGTTGGTCCAAATGGACACTAATCCGCTGCTGTCCTGTTGAGAATACACACTCGATGCCAGAGCATGTGCCAGCCTGCAGAGCCAGTGCATAGCTAAGCCTCTCTGGGCACCTCCGCAAACCTTCTCCCACTATTTTAATGACCATTGCTATCTCTGTGGATTTTTTTAATTATTTTTTTCTTTCACAATATATAATTTCAGACAGTTGACTGCTCTCAGTTAGAACCGTAATAATCCACAAACACAGGGGAACTTCTTTGTAATGGCATAGTAGTGGTGGTGGTAGTTTTTTCTTCCTGGGCCACCATAACAAACAGCTTCCCTCTTGCCATGATTTCATTCCTGTTAAGATGCTATAATGAATTTGTTTTGTGACTTACGGTGACTGTTATGGTAGCTGGTAGACAATAGTATAAAAAAACAACAAATGAACAGTTTTGCCTAGATTCCTGAAGTATTGTTAGGATGAGACACCCTTTGTGCTGTTTGCTCAGTAATGGATCAGGCGTGCGGTGCTTACTCCACACAGTGAGCCTTGTCACATCTCTGCAGCGAGCGAAGCCTGAGCTTCAGCAAACAGAAAGTGGCTGTGACAAATGCAGCACCAACTTGTTCCAGGATCAGCGTGAAGAATTGAAGGATGACACAAGCAGGAGTTTAGATAACTGACCCTCATGCCCACTGGCAAACAAACATAATATTGGAGTGACGAGCTCCGAAAGCTGTAAACAATCTACTAAAGCAAATCCTAAATTTTAGCGAAGTAAGTGAAGTTAATGTAATCTTTTTTCTAATCTCGTAAAATAAAGACACTCCGGTTTCAAAGAGATATCTGGCACCAAACAAAGATCTCCAAATCAAACTGTAAAATGTCTCAATTGAAATGTTTGTTGCGCAAAACCAAAAATTAATATTTTACATAATTCCAGCAATACTGGTTCTTTTTTCTAGACGTTTCTTCTTCAGGTTGCGCTATGTCAAATGCTCCATGCTTTCATTACTAAATTGTGAGTGTACCGAGCCACTCTACGTTTGAAGAAAAGAAAATGTATTGTTTGAGTAAAACTACAACTGAAACCCAGGTGCTCCTGTGCCTTGGACTGTGAAATTACCCTCAAATCAGTATCCACTTTGTGTGTGACATTGATTCATGCAGATAAAGCCTCTGATCTTAACAGTAAAAGCAAACATTAAATCACGGGTCTAAAGCATCCTATTGTCCAGATGCAGTCACATTGTGTTAATAGCTGTCTGTGTCTGAGAGAGACAGTGGTGTGTCTGACTTTGTCTCTGGGCAGAAATGCAAGCAGGATTTGGAGTTGCTGTGATTCTCATTTGTTTGATTGTTACCGGCACAGACTGGATACCTGCCAGGAAGAAGGCGATCATCAGTCTGAGTAGCACAGCGAGATGCTACTACTGCCAGAACTTCAATAGAGCAACTAAATCTATCCTTCAAGGGCGAAGAAAAAGAGCCTAAGTAAGCTGCAGCATGCTGAGCAGCAAGCTTTGCCCTATTAGATATATTGGGTGCTTGCACTGCAAACTTCTTTTTCTTAACTGTAGTCTAAATTGAAGTGCATGCTGCTCTCTATGTGTCAATTATACAACATTTTGTACCATCATTTGCAACTTATTGTACATATTTGGATACTACTCGCGAGCTATAAGAAGTTATCAGACACTTTGCAAGCGACTGCAGACCAGAGGATATTCTCACTCACACTGTACTCTGGCCAGTATAAGCCCTACCAGGCCTAACAGAGGCAAATTCTGTTGTGACTTTGGGTGTTACGAGAATAAATTGAATTGAATTGAACTTCAGCTTCAGCCACTCTCTGGATACTCACTTTTAACTTCCAAAGATACCACAAAACAAGCTAATTTTCTCTGGTTAATGGAGGTATTTTCTTTCTTCTATACACTCTTCTTGGCATTTTCACTCTATCCATCCATCCATCCATCCATCTTCTTCCGCTTAACAGGGGGCTGGGTCGCAGGGGCAGCAGTCTAAACAGGGACTCCCAGACTTCCCTCTCCCCAGACGCTTCCTCCAACTCCTCCGAGGGGATCCCGAGGCGTTCCCAGGCCAGCCGAGAGCCATAGTCCCTCCAGCCCTGTCCTGGGTCTTCCCCGGGGCTTTCTCCCGGTGGGACATGCCCGAAACACTTCCCGAGGGAGGCGCCCAGGAGGCTCCGGAACAGATGCCCGAGCCACCTCAGCTGGCTCCTCTCGACGTGGAGGAGCAGCGGCTCTACTCCGACGTCCTCCCGTTTGATCGGGCTCCTCACCTTATCTCTAAGGGAGTGCCCAGCCACGTATCCGCAATCTTGTCCTTTCGGTCATTACCCAAAGCTCATGACCATAGGTGAGGGTAGGAACCCAGATTGACCGGTAAATCAAGAGCTTTGCCTTTCGACTCAGCTCCTTCTTTACCACAACGGTCCGATGCAGCGACTGCATCACTGCAGCCGATGCACCAATCCGCCTGTCAATCTCACGTTCCATACTTCCCTCACTTATGAACAAGACCCCGAGATACTTGAACTCCTCCACTTGGGGCAAGGATTGCCCACCCACCTGGAGAGGGCAAGCCACCTTTTTTCTGGTTGAGAACCATGGCCTCTCTGATTTACTTCACACTCAGCTGTAAACCGTGCATGTTGCAGATCCGGGTTTGATGAACCCATGACTGGTTGGGCAAACTCCCATGAACCCTCGAGCACCCGATGGAGAGTAAAGACCACTCTGCTCCTCCTGAATCTGAGGTTTGACTATCGGTCGGATTCTCCTCTCTAGTACCCTGAAATAGACCTTCCCGGGGAGGCTGAGGAGGGTGATCCCCCTGTAGTTGGAACACACCCTCCGGTCCCCCTTCTTGAAGAGAGGGACCTCCACTTTTGTCTGCCACCCTGGTACCAAATCACCAAAGCAAGTTCCTATGTTTGTGAATTCTGTTAATTGACAATGGTAATAAACCTTTTCTGATTCTGATACTTCTGAAGTGCTCTTGGTATGACACGTCATCTAGGACCTATTTGCCTTGGGAGACCCTACCAGGGGCTTAAAGTCCCCGACATCATAGTTCCTAGGATCATTTGTGTGCCCAAACCCCTCCACCACGTTAAGGTGGTGGTTCAAGGAGGGGAGCATTTTCACTTCACGTTTTAAATAGAAGTCTTATTATGCAGAGTGAAACATAAGACAGGTGTTGAAACCGACAGTTAACAAGAATCAACCTGAGAGCACCCACAATTATCACTGTCTCCATAGAGCATATGTTAGACTATGCCTGCTTTTTCACACTACACATGGAAACAAACTTAACTATTAGCATAATACTTTAAGTGTTATCTGGACTAAGAAAATAATAATAATTTTGCACAATATTAGGACTAAATTATATCCCTACCTGTAGAAGAATGCACACAGTCAGAGAGTATGATAGTACTGTTTACTGCTGCTCCAAAATATTTAAAACATGGAAAATTGAAATAAGGAATTTGAATGTATTGGAGTGAACAGTACAGTAACAGCATATGGCATTCATATTTTTGAATATATTATTATTATTATTATCTTATTATATTATCCTTTTTCTCTATCTGTGGGTGACTGGAGCCTATTTCAGTGACTTTGGGCCTTAGGTGGGGTACACCCTGGACAGGGGCAATTTAGAGTCTCCAATTGACCTCTTTGGTGGTGGGAGGAAGCTGTTTTACCCAGAGAGAACCATGTGATGTTGGTCTGGCCAAAAATCTCGAGCGCTCTAACTACTCAGCCACCGTGCACCCCCATATGGTGCTCATGATTTACATTATACAATGACACTATAGACCTGGCTGAATACATTTCTACAGATGCCAGACAGTGAAACATTTCCTATTGCTGTTCTTGCTGTTATGCTTGAATGACTTATATAATGCGCTCATTCGGATGTCTGAATGTTTTTGTTGTCTCACTTTGAGTAGTAAATGTATATGATTTCATGCATGTTAATGGAACATGCCCTGTAGACTCTGCTGCTGGAAGGTACAGTGCATGTGTTTGAGGGGGCAAGAGCTCCCTCTTCTTGTCTGTCTGTGATAGGAGCTGCTCAGAAAGCAAAGCAGCCTAAGGCTCTGTTGTGGCTGGGCAAATTGAATTAACATTTATTTGAAGTAATTTATAAAATAAACTCTTTGAATTCTAAATTCTACTGAAAGACAAACACTTAATGTTCACTCCAAATTTAGGAGATTCGTTACGTTATGTTATTATTTGAATGGAAATTTGTAAATGTTGTGTGGTGTATGCAAGGCATGACATGAATTCTAAATTTTAGAATTTTGAGGAACTGTAGCTGGAATGAGCTAGTTTTGTCTATTTGAATAAACAGGTTGGGATAGATGTATAGTTACTATTTGTTTAGTTAGATCAAATATAGCCCACTTTTAGTCTTTTTATATAATATCATGAGGTCAATGTTTCCTCCGTGAGCACCTGCTTCGTTGTCCACGGAAGGATGATGGACCACTTGCATCCGCCGGTGCCCCGCCCCCTCCTCGCCCCTTAGCCAATAGGAGCTCGCAGCAGGATGACTGCTCGTGTACGTGGAGATTTTGGGGCGCTTGTGCATCTGTGATTCCACTTCGGGTCTCTTTCTCACAATTGTTTTTAGACGGCTCCGGCTCCTCGCGTTAAAGCGTTGTTTTTGTGTTGTTTCGCTCGCCTGATTCTGCACTAAGCTTTCTGCACTTCGCTGCCAGTCCGTCCGATTCTCCGCGCTCACTTAACCGGCTCTTGCACTTTGTCCACTTCCAGAATCGCTATTGACTAACAACGACAGCCTCATACAAGAATGGTCATGGTGAGTAAAAAGCGTAAGCTTACGATTGAGGAGCCAACACGAGTTTCTGTGCCTTCATTGTGCTCGGATGCCCGCACAAAGCATGCTTCTCCAGACAGTCAATGGTCGCAGCAGAGTCACGATATAGTGAGTGTGACTGACTGTTACAAAGCAGTCGATAGTGAGACTGTTTTTGTGTTTATACAGTTGTTTATACAGTTGAATTCTGTGTACACGAAATTATATAGCCTGTACCCTGTGTGCTAAAGTTGTCTATAGGTCCATGGTCCATTTGCTCTATAATGACTTTAACAAGATGTGTAGCCATAGGATATATAGCCTAAGCCAATGTTTCCCTACCAGGGGCACAAGAAGCCCTTGGGGGCTACTTGGCAGGGTGTTCTTGGACTGAACTTGGATTAGTATTTGAATATAAAATGTTCGTGGTTGTACAAAGTAGTATTTTTGGCTTATATATAATTTAAACAAAAAATTGCATAACAATATTTGTGATTGGCAATAAATAATAATAAATAAATAATGAATAATAAGTAAATTAATTTGTACTCAGAATGTAAGAAATGCTTAGGGGGCACTCAAGACAAAAAAGGTTGGGAACCACTTGCATAAGCTACCTTGGAAACAGAAAAATCGGCTTTTTATATTTGTTGCATGTAAATTAGCCTATTTGTGTTTTATTCCTAAGTTACACACTTTTATTATCTATACATTTGTATGCTCATTATTCGTAATGAATCATTTGTGTTGCTGAGTGTGAGAAAAATCAGAAGTGGGGTAATAGCACGAGTACACAGCTGTAGATGTTGCTGCGATTTTTTTTATGAGCACAGAAAGACCTAATTTATATACACAGTGCTGCATAGGCATCCTATTACCATAGTGCCTGAGGCTGCAATCACTCTCCATACTGGGGTCCACGCTCGGCCGGCTCACTCAAGCACACACCTCAGCAGCCATTGATTGCTTTGCTGGGATTCAGAAAGCCTTTTCACTGCCAAAGCAGGCTGAAGCAGGCGTGTGCCGACTGGGGCTCTGAGCCAGCCAGAGAGCGAAGGTGTTAACACTCAGGGAGGGGGAGGTGAGGGTGGGGGCTGACGAGCAAGCCAAGAAGCCAATCACAGCCTGAGAAGTAATGTTGTGGGGAGAAGGGGCGGGTTCTGACCTTCCAGCTGAGCAGCGCACTGGGCGGGTGGCTGTGCGGAGCAGGGAGGAGCGGGTGCAGGGAGGAGAGACACACTGCAGCCCAGCATTCTCACATCATCACCATTCTCCTCTCAGCATCTGTGGAAGAAGGCGATGCTTGCTCCGTACGCCACTAGCACCACGCTGCTCTCGGCTCATCACCACCAACGCTGAAGCAGGAATAAAGGCAGTCCCAAAGTGCGGAGCAGTCAGGGTTGTTAGGACTATCAGAGACGTTCTGTGAGGAGAGTGAGGCAGAGCTGAGACAACGGCCGGCAGCTCCCAAATGGAGTGGAATGGGTTTAAGATGGTAAGGAGAGCCGCACTACTCAACGCACATGGGAACACATAGCGCGCATGCTGTATCTAGTGGGGGCATAACTATTCAATAGTGTCTGTAGACTTTAGAGTCAAGTTACAGGAGTACAAACAGCTATGCATTGTAGACGGCAAAAAGGAGTAAATCATCCATTGTAAAGCAAAGGTGTGACTGAAGCATAGGTAAAGGAGCTGGAATGTGGAGAGTAAAAGAGAGCTAAGGGTTAAACTGGGAAACAGCACCCATTTTATGCTGAAATCAGAAATGTACATGACTACCCCTTTTTATCAGCATGCATCACTCTCAAATATTCACCTGTCTGCTGCAGCAAAGAAATTCTGACATGTCGATTAAAATAGATTTCATTTTGTTGTGTTTTGTGAACGCAGAGTAGAAGTAGCACATGAGCATTGGAAGTAGGCACATTTGTGTGCCATGCTTGTTGTGGAGGTGTGTGCTGTGGGGGTGATGAATTGATTACTACTCTGTGCATTTAGAAAGCAGCTCTCCTTTAAACACCCAAACTAACTTTATTATTATATCAATGTTATCATTTCAATGCAGCAAAGTGCTCTCCATCAGGCACCATTCACAGTGACACCGTGGTTTGTGCCCTTGCCTCACTGTAAGAAGGTCCTAGATTCAACTCCTGGGCAGCGTGGGGCTTTTCAGTGTTAAGTTTTCATGTTCTTCTATGTCTGCATAGAATAAAAACATGGAAAATAGAACTCTCCCCTTCGGGGCCAGGATTCCCCTCTGAAAGAGTTTCTAAATCTCAGTGGGACTTTCCCAGTTAAATAAACGTCAGTAATAATAAAAAATAAAACACTTTATTTTGATAATTTAAGGTTGGCTTTTTTGGCAAATTTGGCAACTCGTTTCCAGACCATAGATTCACGCATCTTTTTATTTTGTCTTAAATCTCCCATCTGCTTTTATGCTTTGCTGGCCATCTGGACCAACTCTCTAGAAATATTCATGATTGGGAGACCAGTAAATGTTTGCTTGCTGGCTTTAGTACACTGGATCTAATCAAAATGCTAATTGAAATGAAACGTGAGTCCTCACCTTGGTTAGCTATGCAGTTTTCTGCATACTAGCTAGAACACGCAAGTGAATGTAGATCTGGAACAATTATTATTGGAATGTAGAACCAGAAAATAAATGCTATTTGGACTTTTTCCCGATGCTCTTGTGCCAGCCCAAACCATAATATTTCAACTGAAATTAAAAGTGCTTATATGTTAGGCTGTAAAAAAGGTGCCGCAGCTCCACAAGAGAAAGGTCATAAGAAGAATTGGTACATTTTACAATGCTATTGATATTGATGAGAAGTGGCCCTGGACAGGAGGCAGGTCAGCATAATCTCACATAAATACATACACATTGATGTATACGGCTCCCTGAGGCAGAACACCGCAAGCCCCAAGGTTACATGTCAATGCTAATATGAATGGTCAATGAAGAATATCTATGAATGGAGAAACCACTGGCATAGCTTATGTATGAGGGGCAACTAGACAAGTTTATAATTGGAGATCCAGTTTTGAAATTGCCTGCTTCTTGGTGTCCCTATGGAGTGTCCTGTGTTTGTCTACATTAGTGGCAGAGTGACGCGTGTCCAGATGTGGAGTGACATGGTTAACTAAAGGCTGATTAAAGCAAAGCTAAATGGATGAAGAGAAGAAGGCAGAGTCAGAAATGGTACTGACAGGGGAACAATAGACGGCTAATCTGCTTTACTGTGCTGCTGTATGCGACAACACGTCTCCTTAAGATTTTCAGATGAGAAGAATGTATTAGCTAATTGAAAGACTTATATTACATTTTGAAAGTGTTCAATTCAATTCAATGGAATTCAATTTTTTTTGTAACGCCCAAAATCACAACAGCGATTGTCTCGGAGGGCGACAGTGAAAAACGGATTAAACAATGTCCAGAGGGACGATGGGCGATGTTGCAGGGTCCCCTGTCCTTAGACCTCCTTGGGAAACCTGGAGGAGTTCCGCAGTGAAGGAGGGATCCGACTCCCTCAGACGTGTTACAAGTGGTGATATGAAAAATAAATAAAAGTGCGAGTGGATAGCACATGCCAGGCTCCATGTGCAGCCGGCCGCACAGTGTTCTTTTATTCCATCTCCAACAATTAGCTGAAGATCCTCTCTCTCATCCCCATTTCACACCACACTCCTGTCCGATAAAGCCTTCGTGCCAAAAATGTCTAAAGCTGAGAATATATATATTTTTTCTGTTTTCTTTGCACAAACAAAATACAAATACAAACATTGCCACATACTTCTCCCCCTTTTGGTCAGCTTCCATAAACCTCTTATTGACATTGATCTAATCATTGTAAAATGTACATTTTTAAAAGTAACAGATAGATTTAGGTCCATCTGAAAAACATTTATTGTGTATATAAATTGTGACCAAATTGAAATTCAGGTTCTATAAATTCATGGGCGGCGTGGGAGGGGGCGTGTCGGCAAAAATGATAAAAGTATAAACCTACCTTAAACCCACCCTAACCCCTCTGTACCAGAATATACCCCTCATGTAAGTCAGGCTCAAGATGTTTTGTTATAAAAAACTAAAAAAATTCTCACCTCACGGGGGTGGTCCCCTTTTTCAAGCTCGGGTCCTCGACCAGAGGCCTGGGAGCTTGAGGGCTCTGCGCAGGAACAGCAAAGATATATATATATATATATATATATATATATATATATATATATATATATATATATATATATATATATATATATATATATATATATGTTTTGTCCTTAAATGTTTGTTGTCACCAAAACTAGGCCTATTTGGAAAAAAAAATATTATAAATGTATAAACTGTATATAGATAATAGATATGGCACATAAAATCTCTTGATACAACACTCATCATCATTGATTTAATAAACATTAGGTACAGGGACATTGCAGTGGCCTTTTCAATTTCCTTTATTTTAAAAATAAAGGAAATACATGGAAATACAAAAAGACTTTGCATTGTGCAGAAGTTAAAATGTTGTGCTTTGTTCTCAGTTTGATTTTCCAAACATAAAGCAGAATGAGCAACTTTGGGTTGTCAGAATATAATCAAGAACAAAAAAATGTGATATTGTGATGCCTCTAATCTGTAGAGCAGCAGATATGATACCAGTGGGATACAGATTAGGGTTTTACCATAAATTTACCTGAAAAGGCTGAACTGAAAATTATGACTAATCTTTGTTATTTTTTGTATTTGGTTGGGACAGTGCATGTTAAAGGCGGTATGGACGATTTTTCGGCGATTTGAGAACGCAGGCGGAAGTGCTCATGCCACTCCCCCGTGCGGACTGATACAACACACACGTGCGTTTGTTTATCAGCGCAACGGAGCGCATCGCATCTCTCGTCTCCCGTAGATTTCTGTCCACTTCTGAGTCAGCTCGAACTGTCTTTCTCCGTCTTCATTTTGCCCCGTACACTGAGGGAACTATATTATGATAGATCCATGCGCTTAGGCACGCGGAAACGTGGGGAGAGCCTGACGCGGCTGCAGGTGAGCGGTAGGTGCGTTTTATGATTGATACGTGGCAGGACAAATGATTTAGCCACGCCACGAGGAAATATGATAAAAAATTTGCTGAAAAAAATCGTCCATACCACCTTTAATGAACATACATGATACACATGCTTTAAACATGTCGGATTGTAGCCATGGGTTCATTTTCTTGTGTGAGAGTGCAACTGCTGTTGTTATTGTGGGCGTTACAAAAATAAATCTCATTGAAATTGAATTGACCAAATACTCTCCTTCATACACAAGCATACTTGGACACTAGAGTCAAGGTAGGTGAAGTGTCTTGCCCAAGGACACAATGACAGTATGCACTAGCGCCCCCCTGTGGCACCTGGCATTTCAGTGGTCTCCCAAGTACTAACCAGGCCCATTGCTGATTAGCTTCTGAGATCTGACAAGATTATGTATTGTCCAGTTGGTATGGTACACATAAATGTTATAATTCATGTGTGTACCACTCAGGACTACTGATACTGCTGAGCAGTAATGGTTCATCGGAGGCCCAAGTTTGGAGGGGTAGATGGCGCAGAGTGGCACCCTAGCTTCTGTCTGTCCGTCCCAAGGCAGCTGTGGCTACAATAGTCGCTTGCCATCATCAAGTATTGGGTGAAAGAATAGTGACAACACGATAGCATTATTATTATCAATAAATGAAAAGGGTATAATCTGGCATGGAAAAAGTATGAATTGGTCTGAAAGTATAGAGTGGCCACAGTATACCCACGGTATAATCAAGCCTTTAATCCCAGGTATAGTCTAGACCAGGGGTGGGCAACTATTTTCCTCTGAGGGCCATATTCAAATCCAGGCAAGTAGCGAAGGGCCGGCCCGCGATCATTGGTGTGGAAAAATAAAATTAAATAAAATTAAAAAAAAAAATATATATATATATATATATATATATATATATATATATATATATATATATATATATATATATATATATATATTATATATATATATATTATTATATTATTATTATTATATATATAATATCAAATAAAATATCACTTTTCTGTCAAATATAGGCTATTGAAGCTATTATTTAATTCATTTCATGTCATCTTTATTAAGGATACAAGTGCAGACAATGTTACAGACAGTTAAAAAATAGAAAGATTTAAACATGCCGAGGGCCACATCTTGCCCCTGGGGCCACAAATGCCCAGGCAAAAAAAAAAAAAAAGTATATATATATATATTTTTTTAATATTACTTGGCATGTTTGGCGGGCCGGATTATAAAGACAAACGGGCTGTATGTGGCCCGCGGGCCGTAGCTTGACCAGGTCTGGTCCAGACGGTACTACAGCCTGTTACAGTTTGAGGGAGGGATGGTGTAAAAAGGCAGGATTATTGAAATGTGCCAATGAAACACACATAAGCACATAAGTCTTAGAAGAATATGGTTAAAATGTGTATTTTGCATTATGTGTATATGATACAGACTTTTTCTTTTGCTTTGTTTTTCCAATTGATAAAATTGCTTTATTATCCAATTCATGCAGTGGTCTAATAGTTTCACAAATTGCAGCTTTTACAATATGAGGTAAAAAGAAATGTACTTAGGTTAGGTACTAGAGCTTCAACCTGATATCATGACACAACGTATGCCCCTGTTTGTTTTTACAAGACGTAACCTGCAGAACTAATACAAAATAAAACATATTAACCACAAAATATAACTGCAATTAAACTGTATCTGTTTTCCATAGTGAAACATGATAATTTATCTTCAAATCTTTTTTACTTAAAAAATAAAAAAAAACTACTTACTACTCTAGTACTACTTTAACACAATCTATATAACAGTTGTGACTTTATGCAGCATTTAATCACCGTGTTCTTCTTTATTTCTTTCTGTTTAAATGTAGTACTGGTGATGTTATAATAGCCACAATGCCTCCAGGGCATGTTTTTTGTAAATACATTTGGATTCCTTTATCCTATTTTTGCTTGTATAAACATTATTAAATATTGCAATGTCGTTGCCACTTAAACAAAAGGAGGACGGATACAGTTAATGAGCTGAAAGCCTGTTTGAATAAAACGCTTCTGTAACGATCTTTGTCCCAATTAGCAAGCTTTTTTTTTTTTTTTTTAAATATTCCTTTTGTGCAGAGCCTAAACACACATGAAGACTCACAAAACGGTTGCGTTGAAAATTTAATAGGCTTCCACAGCGATTTCCTTCATTTATTTAAGAGATTTCTTCCTCTTTTTTCCCTCTTTTTGCGTAACGCTCGAAATGGGAGAGTAGCTATGTGTTAGACCTAATTCTTCTGGCAGCGGCTCAAACTGCTACAGACAGACACATAATCAGCTGGGGAGTGTTAGCGCCTCAGCCCGCTAGCATACACACGACCGAAGCCCTTGTTGTGCTTTGCCACTTTTCAGAATAAATATCCCGATGGAAAATACAGTGGGAGGAAAAGAGCCATTCATGTGCATGGAGTTTTGTTCTGTTAAAGAAATAATAAGAAGAAGCCCGTTGTTAGCTCGCTTTTCGTTTCATTCTATCCCCACAGTCTGCTTCAATCTTCTCTCTCTCACTGCTCTGTCTGTGTGTTTTAGTATTCGTACAGATGTTTGGATTTGAGTGGCAGTTTCTCCAGAGACGAGGCACAAGACTTGTCTCATCTGCATTTTGCATCACCAGGAAAAAAGGGGGAGAATGGCAAGTGGGGAGACAGGCGGTGTATGTATATTTATCTGTGTGTGTGTTTGCCTGTTCTTTAACTCTTAACTGGGCCCAGTGCTGTCTCAAAAGGACATTTGAAGGTCATGTTTTTTGACAGGGATCACCACGTCTCGCATTTCAAACATTGATATAATTCTGTAGTTGGATGAATAAAGCAAAAGAGCATGCTGAATATGATTTGTTGTGGTTGGTATTAGACACAACGATGCGGTGCCCACAAACATATGCATTTTCTTAGAGCAGCACAACACCAACATGCAAAAGGGCTAGATGGACATACTATATATTACCTTAACATTTGACTTTTTATATTTTCCCCAAGACACAGGTTTAAGTTGTTTGTGGAGCTTGGTCCTGGAGCGACGAGAAAGATGTTCCAACACCTCTCAGCAACACAGGGAAATCAGATCATCCGATCCACAGATAGAGGTGCTGATGTTTATAAAAGTCGTATCGCAGGAGGTGATGGACTTAACCTAAGCCTCATGAATTTATTAGAGGATAAAATGGCAGCGGAGGGAGATAGCAGCCAACAATTCTCTGCCGCCGGTTAGAGGCTGTTGAGGCTGTTGTGACTTAGTGCACATCCCAAGAGCTAACAGCCACTGGCAGTTATCAGGGCACAGCTTGAGATGGTAATTCAGATAATGTTGGTGTTTGTCCCTAGCAGAAATATGGATTTACACAGTCAAAGCATATTTCCTTCAATCCACAGGAATACTGGCCATTCTATACAAAATAAGACAGCGCTGTGACTGAAACATCCAGGGCTTATGGTGACAGATAAGCGTCAGCAGCAGGCATAAACGGTACCTGTGATGTGGACTATGTGTTTGCGCAGAAGAGACAGAAAATGGACTGCATGTGTGCTATCTCATACGCACCGCTCTCCTGCTGGCACTCCTTAGGTTTTCCGTAGCAACTGTCTACTATCCTGTTATGTTTTTTTTTTACATACAAGGGATGGTATATATATATATATATATTATGCCTTACAAAACATGTATACTTAATAAAACAAGATAAATGGGATGCACTGAAAGACTTGTTTATGTTTTTAACAGTATTATTTGGAGACCTCAACTTTTTCTTGGTTGACCATAACGACAAAAAAAACTTGCTTCATATGCAATGCAGAGAATTGCTGCTTTCTTAATGATTTGCTTTTGTTTTTCATTTCAATAAATTGGCCAAATAAATAAAGAATTAATACAAATCACTAGACAATAGCTTTCCTGAGGCAATACTATGTTCTAGCTTGGGAATTACACACAAATAAATAATATTTGTCACTACATAACAACTGATACAGCCATTGTTATTGTATATTGATAAAGTATATAATATGTGTGCATATATTCATGTAGGCTTCTTTTGTCTTTGTTTCCCCTATAGTGCACATGCCACTGTATATGGGCAAAGATGTCCTGTGGCTATTTTCAATTACTCTCCGCCATACCGCAGTTGGAGAGAATAATCTGCTCGTTTGAGTGCACACCACACTTAATGTCTTTGCCTGTGTGCCGGGGGCCATGACTGTTAGATCTGATGGTACAACACATTTAGGCTTTTCTCCTGCTGCATTCAGACACCACTCTTATGTTAAGTTTCACAGAATTTCAGAGCAGATGGGATCAACATAAATTATTAAGTCTTATTCTGAAATGACTCGCATAACACAATTTATTAATGTTTACTACGTAACAAAATATTTTAGCGTCTGAGATGGCAGCATGGTTTTCAGATCCAATATGGCTCAGAGGGTCTTGTCATCAACATGTTTCATTCAACTGAATGTTAGATCAGATGACTTGACATGTATAAATGATCTATAGGCATATTATGGTTATTATTAATTGATTATTGTATTTAGTACTAAACTATAACATACATCGATAATCGCTTTACGTTTTGTTCAGTGTACATATTGTATGTATTGTATATATATCTGCAACATTTAATAACTGATTTCTGAGTATGGAGTGAATGAATAGACATGGAGTGCGATTATGCAACGACTATTTATTTGTCCCCTTTTGAACTGTAAAAATTGTATGGAGGATCCCAAAACAGTTTGTGCAAACTTTTTTAATTCATCATCACCGCTACAATGATTTTAACATGCTCCTTACCGCGAGAGAATACAGCGCTCCTGCGCTTTACAAGGTGGAGTTCATCCAAACATGCTTCTTTTTGTTTAATTTTCGCTGTGATAAGAGTGCATATAAAGGCACCTCACTCCGCTTGCCTCGTATCCTTGTGTATTTGTTTTCATGACTCCCCGTTTGACAATGTGAGACATTTGTCCTGAAAATGGAAAGTGTGTGGTGTGACTGTCCTTGTGAGTATGAGACTAATAATTGTTGCTAAATGGCCTTATCTCTGTGATCTGCACACTTTTTGTTGTGTTTTAAAATAATGCACGATTTTCAGACGGCTTTATTGGTACTTTTAAAGCTTTTGAATGTATTTATTTAGACATTATTTATGCATTATCAATTTTAAAATTAAAATCAGTTCAAACCAACTATCCATCTATCTAGCCATTTTTTTCCGCTTTATCCAGGGTCGGGTCAAGGAGGCAGCAGTCTACGCAGGGAGGCCCAGACTTACCCAGGTAAGTCTGGGACTGCTCTATTTGATTACACAAGCTCCAGTCTAATCAATAACCACATTAGGTCTAGGCTCATGGACACTTGGCAGTGGGACGAATTCTCCACCATAACCAAGGTCTGTGTTGTGTGTGATCAGTTTGGTGACTTTGCTGCAAGGCACGCACGCACTGTTACATATGCAGTTACACAGGGAGGTGCAGCTGATGGGGAAGCAGTGATTCGATTAGCCAGAGTCGCCTCCTGTTCCTCCTTTCCCTGCTTCTCTGTGTGAATGTCTGGCTGTATGTCTAGGTTGATTTCCATTTTCCCATGTTTTCAGTACTAGCAAAGCCAATTATGTTTAAACCAAATTACTTTACTAACAGCTTTCACCTTATTTTTATGTTGAGGTTGAAAAATAACTCAAAGTGCTTAACTCGCTTGTCACTTTCATATTGTACTTGACCTGGAGATTTTATTAAATCCACCTTAGTTCAGCAATATTCAGGCAGAGAATAATGCTGAATTGTCTTTTTAGGACCTTATATGTAACACCTTTTGTGGTAAGCAGATTGTATCTAAGTATGTGTATATGTAAAAGCAGTGAACTGTAGAGATTCTAACTAAAAATAGCACAGAATCATGCAGCTGCGCAAATGCACTGGCCTACACTTTTTCCTAAATATCTTTGTTCGTGACACCTGCTGCTGACTCAGATGGATGGGATTCTCTTCTTGCTAGATTCAGTGTTCATTGCCCCCTTTGCATTATTCCAATACATCTTAAAGCAACATTCTGGAGATTATTATTTAATTTATTAGAGTTGCTGTCTCCAAAACAGGCAAAGGTTGATGGGGAGTTAGCACCTATAGCAAAGGAAGCCCATTGTATGTTGGTGGTAGCTGACAAGCTGTGGAGAACTGACTGAGTAAAATAATATGGGTGAAATCTGTGGGGCAAGGGAGTCCTAGAGGAGCCGTGATGAGGGCCAGAGGGGGCAATCTGAGGGACAGGCCTGACAGGGAAGGCCAAGGCTGCTCCTCCAAGGCCCAATCCCCAAATTTCGAGCTCCAGCCAAACAGCCAGGCAGGTGTCCAGCTGATCTCACACCCCCACCTGGGACGAACTGCAGCAGTAACTGCCACGAGTGTCATCTCTACAGTCAAGAGGCTCGCCAATTTTCTGCCCGCATGGTGCAGAGTTGGAGGTCCGCCAGTGCAACAGTGGCCTAGGTGCTCCCACGAACATGTGAGTCATTGGCTTTGGAACATGTTCAAAAATGGTCATCTTGCCATAAATTTAACCAATGTACCATTCTGTCATACTATTTATGTCATACTAAAACAAATCATAATAATCAACCTTTATATCATGATATGTCAATTTAGAGATGATTCCCGTAGGGAAAAATATTCTATTCTTCTTGCTTATTGTCAACATATAGCATTTTACAACTGCAAAACATTTATTTATTAACTTTTAACATTAGCAGTTTTCCAGTAATTTGGAATGTACTTCAGAGTTTACTTGTACTGCTTTCTAACCACTAACAGCTCATCTGACCTGGTCTGACAGCCCACATCAATGTGGCCCAGCTGCTCAAAATATGATCACATTTCCTCAATTGGCTACTAAGCCAATTGAGAAATTGCTTGCATGCTACTTGCCTCACGCGATCTGAAACATGTATTATTCCAAGTCACACTGAGAATAGGTGGAGAGGGAGAGAAGAGGAGAGGAATCTATTCTGTAAAGTAGATGCAGATCGATGGGACTGGAGGCAGACAGGCCAGAGAGCAGCAGAGTGCCCAGTGTGTGTGTGTGTGTGTGTGTGTGTGTGTGTGTGTGTGTGTGTGTGTGCGCGAGCGTGTGTGCGAGCGTGTGTGTAAGAGACGTTATGGATTACTTTGCCAATTGATCCAACCCAGCATCCATCTGACCTAAAGGACGTTCTGGAGCATGGAAGATGCCAGTGGAGGTGAAGAGATGGAGAGGAAAGAATAACAAAAAAGGAGAGGGAGGAAAAATAGAAATCTGTAGAGCAGAAAGCTTCATAGGGAATCCTAGTATAATCTGCTCCACATTTGTCATTTTATTCAAACTTTTGGAAGGTTATCACCATTAGTGTGAAAATATGACGTAAATCTTACATTGATTTAATTTGAGGTATATTGATCTATAGCTGCATCTACTTTTGCTATTACACATGATGCTTGCATCAGACTGTTGTATTGTGTTTTTGTGTCTGTCCCTATTTTTAATAGTTTTCAATAATATTTGTAATAATAAATATTTTGTTGTGGTCTTTGTGTAAAATGTGATTGAAATTGATAGAGTTTACTGAATATTAGATATAATTCAAGTGAAAAAGTTATCTGTAATGGTTTATGTAAAGGCTGTGGCTGCAGAGCCGCGGTGCGGTCACATAGCCCAGCAGTTTCAGGAGCCGCGGCACGGCCATATAGCCTCATGGCTAACCCTAACCCAAACCCTAACCTTAACCCTAACCCCAAGACCTAACCCTGACCCTAACCCTAACCCGGCGCGGTCAAATAGCCCATCAGTTTCAGGAGCCGCGGCACAAAATAACATGGCAGTTTCGCGGCTCTGTAGACACTCCCTTATGTAAATAGAACAATGTGTAAATCTTACTCGCTGTCGAGAGAAAGAGAAGAATCATTCAAGGAATTAATGGAATAATATAAATTCACATACATATTTCTGGCTTTACAGAACAGTATTTTAAGAGGTAATAGAAATAAAACAAACACATTGTACTGTATATATTTAACTTTGCTTGAAGCGGTGCACTGTACAATCCAGACATCACCGACCAGGAGCCAGAGGAGACAGGAAGCACTTTTGAGCCATCAATTATTAATGGCCTTATAGAGTGTATTGATTATATAATAACTTTTCCCAGCATCAGAGTTCTGACTGAAATGTATTCCCTGAATAATTGAAACTATATCCATGAGCGCTTTCTCATCACAATGATGGCTAAATGTAATTGCGTTGCACTCTTTTTCAATGTTTAGTTTTAAGACTTTATCTCTAGATAGATGTGTGTTCAGGTGATGAATACACATTAAACTTAGCTCTTTGTATGTGTGTGTGCGTACGTGCGTGCGTGTGCTTTTAGTTATCAATAGAATGGTTACTTACTGTACATGGACATCATATTATAGAATATTACTTGGCACATGCGCTGTCAGCGGCTGCTTCCATCACTACATTTGCACATGCGGTAACACTGCACTGTCTGCACTCAATAAAGGACTCAATAAGTCATCTACATGTTAAAGTTGAGATATATTTACTTAATGGACCTAAGATGTTTCTTACCTGTTTTAATACATTGTATCTTTAAAATAAATGGGGAAAGAAAGAAAAAAATGCAATTATTTTGGTTACTAGATAAGACATTTAATATCTTATATTGTAACCTTTGAGAAATGTTTTAAACCAGTTAAAAATTCTATGTCAAATAAGCAATTACCGTACATCTTATTTAGACAAACCCAAACTAATGTTCAGAGTTATTTTAGGTTAGGGTATTCATAAAATGTTTGAAGTATATTTTTTAAATTATGATAAGAGGTGAAAAAGCTTTTGATGATTCCCCTCAGCCTAACTTTTCCTTTTCAGGGAAACTTTTAATTGACTCTCTCCTACCGACTGTATAACGAAGCATTGTTGATCAAATGGTTAATGCATATGATTTAGATTTGGTACACACAAATACATATTTTACAAACAAATAACATTTAGCTATTTTGAATTTGTCTGATATTAAATCATTAAATTGAACAGTGATTGCAATATCTAACTTTTGTGTGCCCAGTCTCCATAGATTACAGTTTTTATAGTTCCTGAAATACAGCAACGTTTCCAATATATTCTAATGTGTGAGATGCACCTGCAATTTTTCCACTAGTTTGCCAGCTCAAGCTGTTACCCCTCTACCAGAAAGCTATGTTCTAATTCTCTCAACTCTTTCAGATCAGACTGAAGCTATATTTTGTCTGTGAGGCGGACCACCCTTCATCTGTATCTTCTTTTCCTTTCCTCCCTGACAGAACACTCTCATTTAGCTCTACATTATGCATTCGTGCCTAAGTTTACATGACATATTGACAACAGAACATGTACAGGCGCCCTCCCCTCACTGTTTCTCCGCGAGCTATTGAAAGTGTCTTCCCTATTACTCAGGCCTCGCTTTTTCCACCTCCTCTCTTCCTCCCATCAGATCCGTCTCACAGTCTCTCTGGAGGAGTAAATGAAGGCAGAGGTCAGCTCTCCTCTACCTCCTCTCCTACTAAATTGGCTACTTGTAGCTTCCATTGATAGCTGCAGGCTGGAGTGTGAGTGAACAGGCTTTCTGCTCATTTGTGCCCTTCTATTTCTTCAACCACGGGCTTGTTTACCCACCGCGAGCAAGAGGGAAGCCCTTATTAGAATCTCCACTAAGGTCACTGCAGTTGTAACAGAGATTGCAGTTTTCACAGACCTGGTTATTAGCTTCCATGACTAGTTACACCTATGTTTTAGTCTTGATGCTGTAAATGGTCAGAACTCCATCCCCCATCTGCTGACCCCCTGACACCCCCCTTACAGTGTAACCTAACCCTGTGCAGTGGTGTGTGATGCTGATGGCGACTGTGCTCCATAGGGGTCGACAGAGACACAGTGGCGTCAGGCAGAGCTCCCGCAGCTCCAGGGCTGGGCAGAGAAAGGATTGCTGACACAGCCAAAGATGGTAAGGAGACTGTTGCTGCCAAAACAAACACAACCAATAAGTACAAAGTAATGTGATATGATATTGCATTGTTTTCTCCTCGAATGCTGGTGGTGCTGCTGCTGGAGGAGACAAATGGAGCAGGTGTTGGACTGGTGTAGATTTAGTACAGCATTACTTATAGAGTGCTTTACGCAGCTGACTTTTTCTATTTACCTTTTCTTTAACCTATTTGTTTTGAATTTTACTTTTTAGAATTTTCAAATACAGTGATTTAACTTTTCACAGCTTATTGTTGAAGTCAAGATTGTTCAATTCAATTTTGCGCTACAAAATTACAAACTATATTATGCTTATTTCACTTCAATCTTATGGTTGTGTCTTAGTATCACACAACTTTATGTTACAATATTTGTATCAGTAATGATACATAGGAGTAAACTGAAGGTCCAGAAATGAATGAAAGAATAGTTTGAACGGGACAGGACACATCTTACATAATAAAGCTACTGTCTGTGCTCAGAGCTGGAGCCTGACTGTAGTGTATAAAATGAAGTGCAGCAGCAGAAGAGGCCGTTGTATCCAGTCAGCAGGAGCTGCAGTGAGCTGTGACCACAACACTGGGCTCCACAGTGGGAGAGCAGGACAGCTCGAGTGTGCACTACCCTCATGAAGAGAACTGCTGAGAAGCACAAATGCTGTTGGGCAGGGACAAGGAGAGGAAGATAATTGGCCGCTGGGACTCGGCAGGTCCCTGTTAATTAGAGGCAGCCATTTTGGTGTAAAAACTCCACTGAAAATGTCCCATGGAGTTGAAAGTCTCTCTGACAGAATGGAGCCCAGCAGGGAATGTAAACAGAATTAATAAGGCTCTTTCCAATCAAGTCTGTTAGAGCTAGATACTTGTGTGCTTCAGTCTCTGCCTCTGAGTCACAGTTGTGCAGTAGTGACTGAGCAGGAAGGATACTGTCACAAGAAGTATTTGAATGCAGCTCTCCTCTTGAGAGCTTTTAGATATCTGCGTGTTTGTTTTCTCTCACAGCCGTGCACCATTGTTCATCTGTGTTTGAGTGTGTGATTGTCCACATTAAGAGGGTACAGGGCTGTGTGCAAATGAGAAGATAGAGGGCGATGCAGCGCTGACTAGCTGATGATACTGTTCCTAAACACTTTGATGAAATAGAAAGAAGATAAGAACACAGCCTTATTTAGAACCAGAAAGAAAGACGTTGGCTGGTACTTACACCCCGGCAATCACTCAGCTACACTATTTAGAATATTAAGTACACAGTCCTTAGACAGCGCTTTTCAAGATGCTCAGATGTATGTACTTAAAATACAATAGTTGTAACTTGAGGTTGTACAGAATTTAACAGAACAGAAGTCTGCTTATAGTCTACAGGTGTTTTTTTATATTTCAGAATTGAGTAAAAGTTAGTGTTAGTGATGTGCACACTAGTTAAAAATAGACAGAGATGAATGGCTGAACAGGGAAAAGGCAGATATCTGAATCTGAATGTTTGATTTGAGGATATTAAAGTGTTTCAATGTCAAATAGGGTTTAAGTGCATAGGGTTCTACTAAAGCCATAGTTTGGATTAGAGTTTGAATAACTATGCACATGACAATATTAATTAGTTGGAAATTACCTATTGTATATATTAACAAGTCAAATGAGTGTTTGAAAATTAGTAAAATAAAAGTTGAAAAATACAGAAAGCAGAGCTGAGTTCTTTTTTTTTAATGCAGGATCAAAATACATGCAAATAAACTGTTTTAATGTCAGGGAAATCATTCATTTAACATTTCATACATTATTTAAAAAAAATTGTTCCCTATAAATAATATATTTTCTATAATTTAGATGCGCTTTGGCCCTTATTTACAGTATGGTTGCTAGGTAACAGTTAAAGAATTACCTCTATGTCACATGCCTATGTCAAACCAGGAAGTAAATACACTTCACCTTAATGTGTTAAATTAGGCAAGAGATGTTTGGTAATATAACTGATACTACGTTTACTACATCATTTGCACTTAAAGCTTTAATATATATATAATAAATAATATGGAAAAAAAAGGAAAGCTTTTTTTCATATGATTTTTTGCACATGAATGATACACTATGTTCTTAAATTCAAAAACACATACTTCCTCCATCACATTACAAATCATTCATTTGGTACGTTTTATTTGCAAAATATTGCACTTTCCACAGTTATTATTTGTACAAAGAATGAGATTTTCTCAGATATGTGCATTTCAGTGGAGTGCTCAGAAAATAAAAGTGCAGCCTGCTCTTCCATGTTGTGCTTTCTGACCTTATCTAAAAAGTCTGATTTATATTCTGAGATGTTTTGCATACCAAGTGTCTCTGTGTCACAGCAGCAGCATCAGCAGCATTTGCCAGCTGAAACGCTGCCCACCAGTGACCTCGCCTTCTGATATTAGCAACCATTACCCATTAGTCTAGATTACTCTTAATGTCCTCATGAATATTTAGCTGTTTGTCACTCTTGTGTCAAGTGATTTGTCTATTATTTACTGCATGGTCATTGTGTTCAGTTTGTGATCCCATGGTAAGAATAAATGTTAATTTATTTCAAAAACAAAAATCAAACTTTCAAAAATTCGGTTTTTGTTTCAATTATTGTCAAATATGGTAAAGTGTACATTTTTTAGAATAGTTTATTTTGTACTTCAGATCATCAGTAACATGGAAGCTCCAGTGACAAACGGCCCGAGTGGAGGAGGAAACACATCCAACGGTCCGTCGTCCAACAGCCGCGGCTGCCCTTCGCCCATGCAGACCGGCTCCAATGACGACAGCAAGACCAACCTTATCGTCAACTACCTGCCCCAGAACATGACCCAGGAGGAGTTCCGCAGCCTGTTTGGATCCATCGGAGAGATTGAGTCCTGCAAGCTCGTCCGCGACAAGATTACAGGTAAGAAGTTTTACCTGAATTTAACATCACTGAATTCATTTTTTAAAACAATTCTCGCTTTGAGATAGAAGACCAATTTTCTGATTCTCCAGAATGTGTTTCATGTGCAACATGGCTTCTACATTTTGTTTAATATATAATCACTCAAACACTAGAAGTCAGCAAAGTGTGACCTGCAGAAGTGTTTAAATGAAGCAGCACTTGGCTGTGCTAATTGTGGCTGTAGTCTGGGTGTAGTGGCGTAGTGTGGGTGGCCATACAGCAGATGGATGTGGGGGGTGTTCAGGGGAGCGGCTCTGTGATAATGCTCCATAATGGCTTTCATTTTAGATCCTACTTACTGACACTCTTCTCCTGATAATCTCATTAAAGAGCAGCGGGCAGGCAGAGGCAACTGAGAGCACCACACTTTTCTCACACAGCACAAGAGTAAACAAACACATGCTGCACATAGGAGAGCAAAAGTAATGCTGTTTACACATAATCAGAAATATCGCGCAGAAGTGCTTTAACACCAGGAAAATCGCCAGCTTGGCAACAGGTCTAGTTACTCTACACTGGAAAGAAGAAAATGTCTAGCATCATGGTTAAAATTCAAGTCCAATTCAGGATATTTGTCTGGATTTTAGTGTTTTTTGGTTAGGTTAGATTTATGATGCTTATATATGACCTTGAATAAATCATTTGTATACCATTTCTAACAAATTTCAAGCAAATTCAACATGTCTGTAAATGTCCCAACTTAGGTCTATAGGAAGACCCAGTAAGAAAATCACATTTATATTTTGATTTTAATTTAATTTGATAATAAAATAGATTGATTGTTAACATTTTATTTATTTATATCGCATGAAACGTTTCACAGATTACAAACTATGCAGTGGAGGAGTGAAATCTTATCTTATCTTATCTTATCTTAAAGTGAAGTGGTGGCATTTGGGTTTTTCACATTTGTATTTTCAGTCTCTAAGATGACATGTGCTTTTAAAGAGTTATAAATAAGTCCTTTCTCACTTTGCTGCTGTGGTATTTACCGGTTTGGCTGCAAAGCACAGAGGAGTCCTTCTGATAGGGAATGTCAAGAACACTCATGCTTTCCAAGATACTCTCAGTTAAATCAGGAGTACAGCTCGAAGAAGTATTTTCTTACATAAAACTATAAACTATAACAAACGTGTAAAGTAATGTTGTTCTTTTCATTGTCTTGGCCTCTCATTCTCCTTACTGACATGATTTGAGCTCCGACTCTGCTCTATAGTAGGAGACAGACAGGTCCGGAGCCTCGTCTGAGCTTCCAGTTCCTGCTCCTGTCAGCTCCAATGACAGCGTTAGGGTGAAGCGGGTACATGCAGTCTGTCACCCAGTCTGACTTCTGCCACCTCTGGGTGTCTTCTCTGCCCCACATGCACTGCCTGCCTTCCTGCCGCTGTTGCACAACTGAATGTAGCTCTGCTCTCATAACACACTGGGGACACACAGGTTAATCTTTTATTTAAGACTATCGCACACGCAACGAGATGCTGCCCACACACTTTTGCATAAGCCCTGGGCCTTCACCTGTGAATGCTTCTGTCAGTCTCTGTTTTCGCTTGCAAAGATATCATCAGTGTTTTGTTGTTTGAATTAAGTGCCTATAGTATAGGTGTCTTTACATCCATCATGCTCTTTTCCAGGCAGCGAAAGCAGGACAAGTTCTCAAGGGCATGAGCTCTTTGTAACTGTGAATGCTGCAAATAGATCCTTTTACATAAATTTGTTTAGCTAAGCATATTGAATTGAACACTGTCGCCACAAACAGTACAAAAAGCACAAAGCTAAAAAAGTTAAGGAGCACTTTATTGGGAAATTTGTCCTCTGCATTTGACCCACTAAGTAACTAACTAACTAACTAACTAATTTTGGTCAATTCAGCTACTCAAATGAGCAAATTAAAAAGAATGGTAAGCATAAAAAAGCATAGATTAGGACTATAATCAATGATCAAAAAATTCTTGGTCGTTTTAAAGCGTTCCCTGTGCATTGCCTAAATGAGGGTGTTGAATTGGCAACCATTTAATTAACCAACCATTAATTTAAATAAATAAAATGAAATGAAAATAAACCCAAAGTGCCGTGACGATACAAGAAAAGTACCTTGTAAAAAGGTAGAATAATCCACAATTCATTCCCAAATCTCCAGTTTACCCATGTCATGCCTTCACTTTGATTTGATCATCCAAATTTTGATGTAGACACTATCGACCAATTTATTGATTTAACGACTAGGAATTCGATTCAGTGGCAAGGTGCAACATCAAACATTGAATAATACAATAGTAAAAATATAAAGTATGATTACTAAAATAAGGGCTTGCAAAAAATATGTGTAAGAATAAAATAAAATAAACAGATGACAGATAAACAGCATCAGTATCCAGCTGTATAAAGATTGAAATAGGTTTTGCATTTTTCATGTGGTGCCAAAGATGAATCAGTTGCTGTGGCAATAAAATAGTTTCTTGCTTGTGTAAATAAAAATGTTCTCCACACACAGTATTAAGCTTTTATCGTTCACAAAATTGTAAATATAAAAAAAGCAGAGCATTATAAATAGTTGTCGCACATATTGACTGAGCTATTTTGTATATTCAGCTCATGTCACTTCTGTGTGTTCAGTTGCTACATGCAATCTGGAGGACCCATGCAAATCATAGTGACAAGGCAGCAAGTCAAGCAGATGTGGTCTATAAAAAATAGATGGAGCATGATGTCAGGCGTGGAGTGGTTCTGGCCTCGACAGGAGCTTGTGTACCATATAAATGTCCTGTGTGAGCTTCTGTCTTGCATAAGCACAACTTTACACCTTACTTGAACAACTGTGTGTGCCAGAACATCTCCACTTTGAGCCTAAAAGCACAGGCTGCACTTTCCATTAGTTTTATTGTTGTGCTTGGGCTGGTAGGGAACATCGAGTGAACCCACAAGCCCCACATACATCCCAAATGCATCTGACCCAGAAATGCCGGCAGGGCCTAGTTTCTTATAGCTTTCATTCTAACTATCAATAAGAGACATTTATGTAAATAACAAACTGTTCTGCATCATCTTAGTCTTTTTACAACATACATTTATACATTTTTATTCTTAATTATAAATGAGTATTCCATTGAATCACAAAAGCTCTGTATATCAGAATGGTTTGCTAACATGTATTTTTTTACAACAATTTAAAAGATTTTTGCATCCTCAAAAGTGTATATCAGAACACAAATAAATAACCTTTCACATAGCTTTCATCTTTAATCACTGAGAATGTACCTAACATTTATGTGAACTTGAACTGAACTGAACTGAAGGCAACACAGCACAAGAACAAAGCTGACAGGAGTGGAGATGGAGAGAGGATTGGACATATGCAGGGCCAGGTATTAGGAGAGCTGCCAGCCTCAGAAGTGCACACATAGACACGCGTACATTAAAGTTTCAATGTCCCAGGTCTCAAACGTCTTGACCCACTGCATGGCCCTTCCCAGAGGTCCCACACAAGGATGTCCAGAGAGATTTTTACCCCGAATAACCTCACCTTTGATTGTTCTTGCCATTCCACAGCGAATGCCCTTTATGCAGAGCACCGAGGCTGTGACTTTCCTGAATGACAGGCCATACCTCCAATGGCAGTGTACGCCCCAGGCCAATGCAGCGCCCCCACCCGCCATCTGACCCACGGTTCTGAAGGGTGTACCTGAGCCAGAGCCGCTGAAAGGGGCAGGGACTGTGAGCATGTTATTAACTGATGGAACAGTATAGGGCTGCGAGTCGTCTTTGCAATAGCACAAATTTTCCCCATACAATTTCATACTTATCATGAAACACGTACAAGATGGACTTATAGGTTTTTTAACTCCAGGTTTATGTACCATGAGTGATTTTATTAATTAATTAATTTGTCCTAACCCTCTTTTATTTGTTGGCTTTGGTTCGTTCCTATTTTTATTTTTTGATAGATTACACCGACTAGCTTATCTTTATTTTTATTGCACACGTCCTTAACATGTGACCACTTAATACACAAAGAGTGTATTTTTGTCCTATCGCCCAGTTCCTTACATTGAGGTATCCAAGGCCTCTGTGGCCGTTCGCTCTTGGTGTATTTCCTCAGCTGCAGCAGACAAGACGGGCGGCCCACACATCAGAGGCGGTAGTCCACTGGCCTGAAGGCCCAGGGAGCCACCACCATGAGGGGGCGGTTTACATACATCCAGGATATGCACTTGTCCCTAGGCTTATGTGGGCTACTGTGTGAGTATTAATCGAAGCAGGCCTTGGGAACAGAGAGTGGGAGCCTCCAGAGTGCGGCTATGGCTGCTACCTTGGCAACACAGAACGGAGATGGTCTGAATGAGTGAGTGGGAGCTACACTGGATGCATGTGGGTGACGGACATGTTTATGAATTTTGCTATTTCGGCAGACACATAATGCGCACTAACTATAGTCCCTGTGGTTCTGGAGGAGTGTTCTTGCCAAGTTATAAATGTTTGACCCTCTGTGTGGTGTAAGTGAAGTATTGTGACATGAAGCCAGGTGACTGAAGTCAGTGCAGCAGGAGTAGCAGCAAGGGCCAGAATAGGAACAGCACAAGAGCACACGCACATTATTTTGACAAATTGAAATATTTTTCCTCGCCTTTTCCTATTCTTAAAATGTCACTAAATTTAAGTTGGACCAACAGGTTTGCCAGTTTCTGGGGAGACAGGATAGGTGTACTGGAAGTGTCACTGACTCATAGCTCTGATTATCCTTTTCTCATTCACCCACGTCTCACATTTTCCTAAAGAAACAATACACAGTAGTTTCAAGCTTGTATGACTAGACCGGATTCCCTATATATTGATGAATTATAAATATCATAATTTTTGAACCAATAATATTCATCTACGATACACACAACACAAAATATAACTTTATATTGAGTAAATTTGTCATTTGTTTTATTTTTTACAGCCAGTCACTTAGACACGTAGAATTTGTTGTCTGATGTAACATTTATTAGTAATTATTGTTATAGCTTTTAGAATGAGCTGCACTGTCTCTCACAGAGTCACAGTCTGTGCAGCAGTGGACAGTGAGTAGAAGCTCCAAGACACTACAGGCTTCACAAACTTGAAACTCATGTTTAGTGTCACTTTTAATTTCTCTGTATCCGGGGATAATGCAGGGAAATATGTTGTGCACGTCTGCAGTAAAACACTGTGCTTGTGTCACAAAAAAATGAATGTCTTTTTCAAAGAGGAAAAGATTGTATCACAGCTCTGTTTTCATCGAATAAAAACAGTGGATAAGCATGCTTGCAATAGAATGCTGCAGGCAAGGTCCATGATCCTTACGCTTTAGCCTGGTCTAGGTTTGACCAAGCTGATTAAGCAGCAGCAGCTTACACAGCACTACACACAACCTACGCACTCTTATAATAAGGCGCTGAGACAGAGCCCATATGAGCATCGGGGCGCAGTGTCGGCTATAGACTATAGGAAGTAAAAGCTACATGACAGGGCTGTTGAAGCGTGACATTTGGACAGTGCATCGTGTTGCACCATGCATCTAACGCATCTGACCGCCTCATCCTCCTGCTGCTCCTCTGGCAATATGCCCAGGGTAGCTGCCCATGTCACCCGAAATCCACCATTGTGCATCATTATTAAGTCAGAAAGAAACGTATTGAATAAATAACTCTATTTGTTACAATAATACCATACTATATTATCATTTTCAAATACACGCAATTAGTCTAAACAAAAAAGTCAGTCCAATGTGTTGCTGCTACGAATGAGATCAAAGTCCCTGTCCTGATAAAAGATCAGATGCTTTCATGTCTGCAGTGCAGTCTCTTTGTAATATCATTCACAATAATGACTTACATATGTGCGTCCATATGGGCTTTTGACAGCACATGAAGCATCACCATCCACATGCGCTATATATAGAACACTGGCCACACCTACACTTATTGTATTGGTTTGATATTAATAGTGTCGAGTGGAAACAGCAGAAAGGACCCCCTCATGACGTAGGCTCTTCTCACACAGTGGGCAATCCGCTGCATCGTAGGAAACAAACAGTGGCTTAGTCATAACACCTCGCCAACATGCCAAAAACAAGGCAAGTGAGAACCACGCACTAGAAATAGCAACAATATGTCCTCAAACAACAGACTTCAAGAAATAGACATTCATTTGGATCATTATTAGCTTTTGCACTCTACATTTACATATTGTATTACCACTTTGCTCTTATAGACTTGATTTGTTATTTCTAAACCGGATGCCCTCCCATCAACCACACCCTTCTATTCTTTGGATAAGCACAAAAAACTACTCAGACTTGTGACCCCCCATCGCTTTACACGTTTAGAAGAACAAAATGCTTCATCTTTTGGTATTTGAACAGCACACTTTTCCTATAATTCCCAAATGGGCAATTTCTCGCAGAAGGCCTATTATTTTATTAAGTCTATCTTCAAAGCTATAGAATAGAGCGCCTTGCTACAGTTATGAATGCTGTGTGAACATTGGCTTTGCAAGCTGCCGAAGGATTCAAAGGCAAATTAATATCTAACCTCATTAAAAGATCATTATGAAGAGCAATGCATCATTTAAGTTCTCAGTTTTAATTTTGATTTTATATATATATATATATATATATATATATATATATATATATATATATATATATATATTTAAGTTAATGTATCCATTTGGCTAATTGATCAGCACAAGGATAGTTTTCTGTCAGCTACAATCTCATTAGAGTCTATTTATCATATGTTTTAATAGTGCATGTGTTTTCTTAGATGCTGTATTGTGTGTTTTTCTTTGTTTGTTAGAATTTAGCCGCCATGCAAATAGCTAATCATGTCTTTAGTCCTAATTTCAACATTTCCCAAATTAGTTTTTAAAATACAGGCTTTGAAACAGACATAACCATCTAGTTAGTACATTGAAATATTTTTGAAAATGTTTAAACACCCTTGATTTTCATTCATCGTAATTTTAGCAACACAGTAAATCAGATATTTTCAGTGTTTTGGTGCATTTCTTACATATCCTCCTACATAATAACACTGTGAACGCTGCCACCTCTGTAAGCTCCACGTTTACTCCTGTTTTTGTTTGTGTATGGTTCTGTGATTGAGTTATTGCATGTTTAGCGCGCATGTGTTTGCATCTGGCAGTATGGTGCATTGGCGTGGTGTAGCGTGAGAATGGGAGGAGGTAGGACAGGTTCCCGGTGACTCCCTGCTGTGATTGGCTCGGTGATGTGCTGGAAGTGGTGGGAGGATAGACCCACGTGGAGCTCCCCTGATGCTGCAGGCAGATGTCTTACCTAGGGACCGGTGCCAAGATCTCTTTCTAGTCCTCTATCAAACCCTGTAAGTGCAAGGCCCTGCCAAAAAGCAGTCAATGCAAGGCTGCGAGCCAAAGGGAAGGCCAATAATTGTGTATCATGTTGTCTATCCAGCATATACATTGTGCAAAGACACTACATTGTTCTTTTATGTCATCTTTCATTTTCCGTTTACGGGGGGCATATTATGCAAAACAAACTAATGAGATTTTGTTATAACAATGTTTCTTCATCCGTTGGTTTTGTAACTGAGGATCCTCACAAAATTCCTGTGTTCATCTACCCCCTATACCCACCCACATCCCTGTACGTAGTTGTGATTAGTATTTGGAAAATTAAGACTGCAAGTGATACAGGTAGAAAAAATGCCACATTCTTTAAAAGATAGAAACTTAAATGATAGGGATGCAATGATTTTCCTTATATATTGTTTGATACGGTTGTCACGATTCAATGCAGTGTTCGCTTGATATGCTTTGCATGCTTTGCATGTGTTGTTCCATGAGCACTGGGTTGTCATATATTTTGGTTTGTCTCCTTCGCAAATTCAGCATGTATACATCTCCCCAGAGACTTACAGCTGCTATATTTGAACAGCAGTGAGTTTTATCTTTCAGTTACTTTTTATTTTATGTTGATAGACCCAAGAATGACTCTAGAATCGCTTTTGGCTTTATTTGTCATTAAATGAGGCACTCGTAATTCACCCACGACTTGCGTTTTGTGGTGTTTTTTCTGACATTATCTTAAAAGTTTTACTCAGAAAACGGTCTGTTAAGACATTTATTGATTGTGTGTGTGTGTGTGTGTGTGTGTGTGTGTGTGTGTGCGCGCGCGTGCGTGTGTGTGTGCGTGAGCGTGTGTGTGCGTGGAGACTGGGGGAAGAGCGTCTGTCTGTCGCTGCTTCAGAGACAAGGGAACACTTACACAGACATGAGAGAGTCAGGAGTTAAGGATTAAGAAATAAATCATGAAATGCACAAAATAGAGATAGTGTATTTTCCCAGCAGCTCATATTAAGTATATTTAAAGTGTTCTACAGGTTTAAAGTTGTAAAGGGTAAAGCTATATATCATTGAACACTCATGATTCATCACATAGAGACAAATTTACAGCCATCATGCTACAATTTATTGAAATGTTATGATTGAAGTTAATATCATAGGTGTTTCATATATTTTCCAATTACCACAAATACCATGGATACCATGCATACCAAAAATTTTAATTGAATCGATATCATGACCCCTGTATAGAGCTACATCGAGATAAAACTGCATCGTTGCATCCCTAGTAAATGACAATTTGCTGCTTGTATTGGTACAATGTCACTATGAAGAGGCAGGACTTACCAGTTCAACAGTTTGAACAGGAAGTCAGTGGACCTGTTTCTTTATGGAGAACAAAATGAAAAAATATAACCTACTTATGTTATAGTTCAATACTAAGAACCTGAAAAAAGCATAATAAGTCTCCTTTAAAAACATAAAATCACATTTGTATTGTAATTTAATTGTCATAGGATTTGCATCAAATGCATTTCTATAAAACACATTTTTACTTACTAAATACACTTTAGTCATATTTCGACCATATTCAAATGTGATGGTGTGTGCCTTGTACATAAACACATCATTTACATTTAGCAGCTATAAGTGCAGTGAAATACATTATGTTCAGGTTGTAGTTCAGTGCTGACTCAAGTTTTTAAAGCCCACACGAGTGGCACCCACACATGCAAATACATTTACAGCAGATAATCTACCGGCTCAGGGGACGCCTTCTCTGTCAGACACTGCTGCCTTTTGGCCCTGCTTGGCCCAGAATGCTAATGTAGCTGTAGCATTAGCATAAGCCAGTCCATCCACACAGAGATCAGCAATTCCCCCTAACTCACTGCTTACTGCGAAACCTTCTCGTGGCAATGTCTTTATCGCATAGTCATGTTTTGACATTTCTACATAATGGTAACTATGAAAGTAAAAAACGACAGTTAAAAAAATTATATATGTTTATTTATTTACAGTTATTTCATTTCATTTTAAAGTATCCTTCAAGGCAGTGGTAGAAAGAATACAAAAAATGTGCCAAATGGTCACATATATAGCGCTTGGCACTCAAACCACTTTACATCAGAGAACTACTCACCCATTCACACACACATTTGGACACCACTGTAAGCAGACACTCACGTAATACAAGGTTTTATTAATTGCTTCCAAATATGTACTGTACTCAGAAAACCTGATCAAAAAACTGAATTTAGTTTAAACAGCAATCCGAGCAGGTGATGCTGCTGTACTTTGGGACAATTTGGACTTGAGCTGTACTCAGTAACTTGCAATTGCATGGCTAGAATTATACTCAATAATAAGCACTGGACAGGTTTAAATAAATATAAGACAGACTGTAGTCTTGTAAATATGAGCCTTTGCTCTTGTCTTGCAGTCTTTACTTTCCTTTGACTCCTAACGTCAAGAAACATCTCTCAAGTGTGTGTTATATTTTAATGTCCTGGCTTACCACGTGGTTTCAGAGGAGGAGAACAGAAAAGAACAAAGATGGGTTAGTTATATATAGCAGTCGTCTCTTTCCAACGTCAGGTTTTTAATTAGCAATAAGAAGTGCCTGATAATTCAGAGTAAATCCAGACCAGAGAGTTTGAAGTTAGGGCTTCAAGTTCCAGTGGGCTCAGTCTGTGTGGTCTCAAACTCAACATTTATTTTCCCCAAAGAAACTGTGATTCATAATTTGTGATTCACTTTGTGTCTGACTAACAGCTGCCTGTTTGCATTAGTTGGAATATGTGAGGCAGGATGTCCTGTGGGTAGAGGTGTTGTAGAGGCCCTGGTAGCTGGGCAAAACTGATGGTCAAGCGCTTAAGGACAAATGTTGTTCTAGACTTTCACAAGAGTAACAGAGACTCATGTATTTTAGAGAATTTGACAATGTTTATTCAGACTATTTAAAATATTTAGGTCAACAATGCATTATTAAACATAACTGTGTGCACAAATCAGGATTTTTCTTTCTAAGATTTTTGGAGTATTTTGTACAATATTTGTTTAAAATACTGTCATGGAATCAGACATACACCGATGCTATTCCCTAACACATTGAGAACACAATTCAACTTAGAATATGAAACGACACAGAAACATCAGACATTTGTATGGCATGCATGGGAGAAAACGCGGGGACTGTGTCAGCCAGGCCGTTGTAAGGAGCCTGGCTGACCCTCCTGCGTCTCACCCCCGCGTCTCACACCGTTTTTTCCCATGCTGGTTGGTTTTATTAGATATTCTGGAATAGGCGGGTCACATTTCTCATTGGTCAGCCTCACATCAAGGCACTTGGTATTTTTCCGTAGAGATCAAGCCTTGGGTAAACATTACCCAGACTCCTCTGGGTTATCACCCCCCCTAGGGTAAACATCCTTTAGCCCATCTTTACGACCCCTTCACAAATGCAGTTTGTCAAACACCCGTTCTTCTCTTAGACTAATGATGCAGATAAAATATCACTATTATGCAGATAAAATACATCAGAAATATAATCATATATTCACATTTTATCACATTTCCCTCCTGTTTATCAAAGCATTAGTCTACTGTCTCATATGCCAAACACATTACTCATTTCAGTTTTCAACATGTCTTTCATATAGGTGTTAAAATGACACTTTTACACTCAAAAAGTAATGCATATTTTTCAACATTGAACACACTCCTTTTCTCTCGGCCCACAACATTTCTACAGCATTACTGTCCTAAATTTTGAGTCAGATTGGTCAATCTCTGTAATTTGACAAACAGACAATTTATCTTGTCTATAATTTGGTGCGGTGTGATGGGAAATATAGAAGTACAAGCGGAAGGCCCTCAAACCCGCTGCTCTCTGGTCAGTCAGTTCTCGTCAGGGACCTCTCTGGACACCCCAATAGAATCAATTACGTAGTATCAGGTGCTACTGGAACCAGATTGTCCACTAACCTCTCGACCTTGACCCTGCGGTATGGTTCTGGGTGATGCTGATCACAAAAGAGATACATAGGCACAACGTCCTAGTCCTTCCAAGTGCCCTCTCAGCACTGTGTGCCCACACCACCATACGTCCTCGCTTGGTTTCTTAAGAGACCTTCTTCCGCTGCTCGCTTCGGTCACACCTATGACACATATGAACTGGTACATTTCCCATCTCAATTCATAATCTCATTAACATTACATGTAGTTATGTTGTAGCAGATAAAAAAGGCTCTCTTAGTTAGTGCAAACAACATTGGCAACAATATGCCATTGTGTTTTTTCAGCTACTGTCATGTCAATTGTACATTGTACATTTCACATTATACATTTCATAACCTTTCATGTTGATCACTTATTTTCTTCCCTTTAGTCCATGTCTGTGTATGTTGATCAATTGTCCCGATTGTCCTGATTGTCCCGATTGTATAATACAGGTGTTCAGCACCCATATTACCCTCATCGCTGTGATGATGATAACTGTTGATTCTTTTTCGCAGAGTATGGTACTCTGCGCACCGTAGCCTCTGGCTCTCGTTCATCGTAGCAGAGTATCGTACTCTACCGTAGACTCTGGACAAAACTCATACAAACGAAGTCCTGCGTCTGCGATGTTATGGATCTGCCGCTGTGTTGTCCAGACATTTCTCTCACTTTCCCATGAGAGCACCCATGTTCTCGTCCCTCCAATGGTCGGTGTGAGGACGACACGGTGTGGCTCCGTCCACTTGGCTCCGTCTCTGTAAACACCACATCTCCAACACGTTCTGCTGCGGTGATAAACAAAGTCTTTTCGACAGTTCAGTGTATTTCAAACAGTTTTCTTGTTTACAATTTTTTTTTAGTAATTATTGATTCGGAATATTTGTTTACACGTACATCCCCCCTTTTGATAAATGGCCTTGCCCATTTGTCAAACCTCTACATTTAAACAAACTTAAATAATCCAAATAGTTTACAATGTTCACTAATCCAGGATGTAATCAAGGAAGAGATGGAATTGCGTCTGTCACTCCAACTCCGCAATGTCACCTCTTGACCTTTCACAGTTCAGTGGTCACATCCCTGGCTGAGCCCCCCCTTCCACGGCGCTGGGCCCCCACCCTGTGTGTCTGTAATCTGACACTGCCAAACCTATCTGTTTTACCACCATTTGTTTCAAACTCTAAATGTTTCAAACTCTAAATGTTTCAAACTCAAAAAGTCTCAAACTCTAAATGTTTCAAACTCTAAATGTCTCAAACTCTAAATGTTTGGTCTCCACGTGTGCACGCTTATGTATGTGTGTGTGTGTGTGTGAATGTATGTGTGTGTGTGTGTGTGTGTGTGTGTGTGTGATTCAAATACATCAAACAATAATAATTATCTCAATAATTCCCCCGTTGAGCTGGCCATAAGGGTCAGTTCACAACTTAGAATTCTTCACATAATTAATAATTTCACATCTCCTCTGTTTGTGTGGCCTGCATAAAGTCACACATCTAATGTAATATGTGCTAATCTTTTATATGTGCTTCAGGTGAGATTCAAACTCAATCTCTCACACCTGCTCATGTGGTGCTTTACAAACATTGTGTATTAGCTTGTTCTAGCAAGTCTATATGTGTATTAACAAATCAAAACGATCCTAAACCTTCCCCTTGGTTATAAGGCACATCATTTTGTATCAACCCTTTTTTCCCCTTGTCTCTCTCTCTGTCTTCCTCTCGCAACGGAGGAAACACCCATTTCCAAATTTCTAAACCTGCTTTTTCTTTCTCTCTTTTCACTTACTCTTTACCCTCACTTGTAACCTGCTTTTACTTTCTCTTTGCTGTTGATATAACTACCAGACGCTGCATCCCCTGGGATTCCAGTTAGTTATCTTTAAAATATCCCTGTCATTCTGCTTCTAAACTCATGTATTGATTACCCATCCCCCTGTTTAGTTTTCACTATCTTCAGGTAATCTGCGGGTCTCATAAAATGTATTCTTCTGCATTACACTCCTCCCCCCGGGTCCGTCCTGACTCCGTCCTGAGTCCTGTAATGTTAAGTTCCTGTTATCACTGGTTTTCATAACTTCTATAGCGTCTAAATTTAGATGATATTGTCTTATTTAAATCTATTCAATTCTTGATTGAATCTCCACAATCCTTCAGGTATTTACTTTAGAATGTCAAATTCTTTCCCTGTTAATTTTAACTTTTCCTATTACTCATCACGTCAACCCCCCCCCCTTTAGGTGTTGCTGTTAGTGTCCCTGTGATCCGTAAAGATAACGACATCTGCTCCATCCTGAGTCCTCTCCAGATTATTTGCCAGTCAATAGCCCCTGTTATCTCTGACTATCTTTATGACTTGGTGTCCTGTTGTCTTTAGTTAATGACCCATTCATGTCTTTCCAAGGAGGGCATTGGACGTCACTATTTAACTTATTCCCTCACTTACGTCTACATGCAATACGAGGTTTCCTCATGATCATACAAATAAATAAGTTACTGATATAACTTTTACTATCACTTTACTTACTACTCATTCTACTCCTATGTCCAAAAACATCAGTAGTCACTCATTTGCCCACATTATCACTTCCAGGCCCGTGCCTGCATTTGATTCTAAATTTAAAAACACTTCTGTCTTTTCGTCCCGTACTTTCATCTAGTCATGCATTATGGTTACATAATAAGTCCAAAAGATAATTTTGTCAAGTCCAAAAATAAAACAAAACAAAACGTAGGTTTGTTCTGTGCACTCAAAAAACACGATACCGTAAAAACACAACTTTTGTCTTCTATGTCGGGGACAGGAAGTATCCTGTCTTGTCTGTGATCACATTCCCCCAAAATATTGGCCATCTATAAAAATCTGAATTCATCTTCATCTCTTATCAAGTTTAATACAATCTTTATAATTGATTGTTGTCAATCAAACAAAACCCTTAAATTTGTTCTACAGAGCTCTCATTACTAAAAATTTAAAACCAGCTGAGTTTAGCTTTACTTATTTCATCAGTTCAGAGCGTCCTCTGAACTGCTTTCCCCTCTCCTGTCTTGTTGACCTTATCTCCCCCTCTCTGCCACGTCATCTGAGCACGCTGGAAGTCTCCCTCCAAAATCCTCTTATGACTTTTCCTTTGTCTTTTTACAGTTTGGGGTGATAATTCTGGCATTATGTGGTCTCGGTCGTCTGAGAGAAATGCTACTTGCTTTACAGTCACGGTCAATGTCAAGCTTCTAGAGAAAATTCCTTATTAGATTCCTCCGGACATAAACGTGGTGTTTAAGATTCACCCGTGACTGCAAATTTTAGATCTCTCAGAATAACGCCTTGTGACCCTTGTATGATTAATTGTGATTCTCACACTCGTTAGTTAATCACTATTAATCCTCATTCACACATTCACACTTCTCTCTTACTTACTTCGCTCGTGCACAGCGCTTACATTCACACATATTTCCTCAGTAATATTAAACTGGGTATTTCCTCAGTAATACCTAACTGCCTTGCTTATGTGAGAAACTTATCTCGTCCATAAGCCTACAATATTTTTCCAGTAATTATCAAACTAATGCATAAAACGTTTTATGGCTAACTCCTTTTCACACACAAAATTTTGTCTGACCTTCTTTGTCGCCTGTGTTCTCCTGCTGCTTCGAAACGACGCGCTCTCCTCGCGGAGACTGAGGTGCGATGGGCGGCCACGGGAAAAGTGGACTTCCTTTAGCTGTGCACAGACTTCACCGATTCACCCGTCAATCTCCGCGAAGGGGCTGCTTGTCATCCGGCTCGAAGGACCAGAAAATGTCATGGAATCAGACATACACCGATGCTATTCCCTAACACATTGAGAACACAATTCAACTTAGAATAGGAAACGACACAGAAAGATCAGACATTTGTATGGCATGCATGGGAGAAAACGCGGGGACTGTGTCAGCCAAGCCGTTGTAAGGAGCCTGGCTGACCCTCCTGCGTCTCACCCCCGCGTCTCACACCGTTTTTTCCCATGCTGGTTGGTTTTATTAGATATTCTGGAATAGGCGGGTCACATTTCTCATTGGTCAGCCTCACATCAAGGCACTTGGTATTTTTCCGTAGAGATCAAGCCTTGGGTAAACATTACCCAGACTCCTCTGGGTTATCACCCCCCCCCCTAGGGTAAACATCCTTTAGCCCATCTTTACGACCCCTTCACAAATGCAGTTTGTCAAACACCCGTTCTTCTCTTAGACTAATGATGCAGATAAAATATCACTATTATGCAGATAAAATACATCAGAAATATAATCATATATTCACATTTTATCACAAATACTTATTTATTACTATTAATTTTTTGTTGGTAAAATACATTATATCCTTGCAAATTACGTCTGTTGCCCTGGTTGGTGAAGTAAATTTGCACTTGAATTGAAACAGCAGGTGGCTAACACAAATTTCAGTATGTGATTTAAATAATGTTATTCTGTTGATTCTCATCTAATGAAATGTTTTTCTTTCTTTGTGTGTTGTTTCAGGACAGAGCCTGGGCTATGGCTTTGTCAATTACATTGACCCAAAGGATGCAGAGAAAGCCATCAACACATTAAATGGACTCAGACTTCAAACCAAAACGATCAAGGTATCTCATCTCCCACAGCATAACAGATAAACAACAAGCGCTGTCAATCACCAAACAAACAATAAAACATGAATACATTAGATAAATAAACTATTGGAGGTTATACTAAGCTTTAACAGTGTATTTTTCTCAGCCTGATATTGAAAAAATGCTGCAGGGTTGTTAGGATTAGCAGAAATGTAGACTTATAATTCTAAGACACACACTTAAAGCCTTTGAATGTAGCTGATGTGCTAATAAGCACATTGTAAAGTTAAAATTGTATAGATTAATGTAAGTGAAAAAGAAGACCCATGTCCATCACTGCACATTTTCCACAACTGTCAGTTCTTTTATTGCTTTAAATAGCATGACTAATAAGCAGCCTGGGTGGAGGGGAGAAATATGGTATCTGAGTCAAACATGTCCAAATGAGTGCCTTCAGGTGGCTCTTTGAAATCAGCACATCTCTGTGCGCGGATCGCTATCTGTAAAACTGTTATTGCCTTAAACATGACTAGTAGCCTCAGTAATCTGCTGTGTGCTGGTAATCCAGGATTCAGAGTGCTGTCATCTCATTTAATCTGATCTAATCTAATCTAAGAGGATGGGATTAGCCAAAATCTGATCCCTGTGGGAGCAACACACTACTCTGTCGGACTCCTGCATAATCTAATACTACTTCATTTTTGGACATTTAATACTGAAAAATGACTTTCTACAATGTAAAGATGGCTATAATTAGCCTGATAAACTACATAACATATAGTACATATAGACATTTACTGTGTTAGTAAAATAAAGTGTTATGAAATAGTTGTGAGAAGTAGGACTAATATATAATGCAAACTGCTGTCTCTGTAATTATGTGGCAACTGAACCCTGTTAATTCAAAGCTATATATATATATATATATTTATATATATATTTAATATTATTATTATTGATTTAGTCGGGACAGTGCTACATGATACACATGCTGTAAGAACGCTGGATTGTAGCCATGGGTTAATTTCTATCTGTTGAGCCGCTTTCACGCTCACAGCACACTCTCAGTCATACACCAGCATGCTTGGACACTGGAGTCTTTGTGGGTGAAGTGTCTTGCCCAAAGTCACACGGACTGTGTTCACTACTGCCCTGTGGCACCTGGCCTTCCAGTGGTTTTCTGTCCAAGTACTAACCAGGCCCATCCCTGTTTAGGTTCCAAGATCTGATGAGATCGAGCATTGATGTGTTGGTATGGCCACCAACTATTAACTACAAAATTAGCCTATTGATATTAGTTTTCCATAAATTCCTGAGATAAATCACTGTTGTTCTACATTGAGGACTTCTCCGCACCTCTCTGTTTGACCCTTCACTTCCTCCTTTCTCCACCTCTTCTCTCTCCTTACTAAAGCCTCCATCATCACACAGGGTAACATGGTAAATTAAAAGGTTGTTGTTCTAAAATAAACCCTACACATGGGGCGGGGTGGAACGATCTCAGTGACACAGATGTACATAATCTGAGATGCATGTATACAGCGCCTGCGCACTAACACTTTCATCTTCACACTTACAGTTGGAGAACGTTTCCCCAACGCACACACGATAGGAGGTGTTGATGGATTAGGCATCTGGACTTGGCTGACAAGGAGAGAAAAGAAGGAGAGGCGAGACAGAGCAGTGTGGAGGGTGGAAGTCAGGCAACTAAAGGAGGAAGATGGTGGAAGAACAGCAGGATTTGGGAAAGTCACCAACATAATTTGCTTTTAGGGACATATTTCTAATGTATTAATGTTTGAGAAACACTTATATATGTAGTAATTCTTACTTGATTACAATTACAGGGACATTTTGGTCAATTCTGACAATTTTTTTTAACTGAATATGGTTAAGTAACAATTCAATCTGATGTTTAATGTTTGAATCACTTGAGATGTAAATGTAATCTTGCATTATATTTGTTTCCTACATTTTTTACTTTTCTTCTTTTGCCAAGGTTTTACTAGGTTATGTCCGGCTCCCCTTTATATATTCAGAAGTCATAGAACATAGCCAAAGCAGCGAAAACCCGTTTTGACGTCTATGACATAGAGGTTCTTGAAATGAAAGTAACTCAAATTGTCTTTGGTCCCATTTTCTGTGTAGTCCACATACATTTTAGTATGATTCTTACATTGCCCCTAAAATATATGACTTTAATAACCATTTAAAGATATAAAGTAAAATGTATAAAGGTAATACTACTACAGTGTGCAGGAGTGGGCTAGCAGGATTTACTCAACACTTAAACCCAGTGTCACACACTTTTGTTGAGTAAAAGTTTTATATAAAAGAGCTTCAGCAATGTCACAGGCTGAAACTGTCTTTTCTGTTTTGCATAAGCAGCCATTTCCTGTGTGATTACTGCCATGGAGAACAAGGCTGGAATTGACATGCGTGGCGTTGATTGGATGTATGTTAGTGGTACAGTGTGTTGAAATAAAACAAGAGCAAAGCCTTACCTCTAATAGTAACACATAGAAACAATGAAAATCATGTTCAAAATGCAAACTAAAGCATTACATAGCATACCACTATGCCTGTCATTATATTAGTAATGCAGGCTGCCTCTAAAAGCTGTTTTATAATTCAGAGCATGAAAAGTTTGTAAAGTGAGTTATGTGTTTTGACATGATGCTGATGCCTTTTATCCCAGTACTCTGACTACATCATCTGTCCCTCTTTAACTCACCTGTGGTTCTGTCTCACACAAATTACTCTGTGCTGTTTCCTGATGACATTATTCCCAGAGGAGTGTTGATTAAGGAGATAATAGGGCAAACTGCTGAATGCTTTGACCTACACATGAGTGTGTAGACCTTATAGACATAGACCTCAGGGACAATAATAAGGAATACACACAAAGGCTTTATTTCTTTAGTAAACGCCTGTAATTCTGTGTTGTAGGTGTCATACGCACGGCCCAGCTCAGCCTCTATCCGTGATGCTAACCTGTATGTGAGCGGCCTACCTAAAACCATGACCCAGAAGGAGCTGGAGCAGCTCTTCTCTCAGTACGGACGCATCATCACCTCCCGCATCCTGGTGGACCAGGTCACAGGTATCCATGGGGCAGCGTCTCATCTCTAGCTACACAAACACACAAGACATGTACTGTATTTGTGATGTATTTCTGGAAGATCAGGGCTTAATATGTTCCCCTGTTTGCCCAAAGTCATTTTCATTCTACTTCTGGGCACACAAGCTCAAACTATTATAATATTTCCAGTGTTGGCCGGTTTGCCAGTCCAAAAGTGGCTGCACATGAATATTAATTTGCAAACTTCCACTTTCATTTGTTGTAACGTGAAAACATAACTTACAATGCATGCTCGCTAAGTTTAAGACTGAGTAAATTCCCAATTAGACATTCTATTATTCAAACGAGGCATGAGTAAATTGCTTTCTTTGATGCACACAAATTACTTTCCATATAATTGTGGCTTTATGTTTACGTATGTCTCCATATATAATTGTTATGTGTTGCCATATTGAGGACTCCCAATGCTCAGTGACTTGGGTGACCGCTGTAGTCCAGAGCTCTAGCTGTGGTGCTGTACTAAAACAATTATTACACAAGAACCACAAGCTGTGTAATGTACATGCACAATTATACCTTCCGCTTCATCCAAACACAAGGCTGAGTCACATCAGCCCATTGTTCTGCTCAAAAAGCCCAGTGCACGTCTCTTAGATCCATTTCAGGCTGGTGTCTGAGCCTCCAGGCTGCAACCTGCTCCAATGTGCAATGTGTTCTGATGAAGCAGAAACGCACATGCCTGCTGTAAAGCACGCTCATTTGCCTAAGCAGAGTAAATGACTGCTGGCAGTGAGGTGCATAGTGTCTGTGTAAGCGCCAAGGAGAAGAAGAGACAAAGGCACTGAAACGAGGTGGCAGGAGCAGGGAAAACAAAGAGAAAGCCTAACCGAGGCGTCGATAAGCACAGACGTGGGAAGGCAGTCAAATGAGTGGAGGGAGGAGGCGCAGAAGGCCAGTGAACAGGGCAAGACTGGAACATATAGGATTTTACCCTCATCAGCACTCATCCACATTGTGCTTGCATGTCTCCAGCCAGTTTGCACTCACAGATATGTCATATACCACCATTGGAGGGCCACCCGCGGGACTCCTGACCCAGCAACATGGCAAACCCAACTCTCAGCAAGGCCACCCAAAACACATCTGTCCTCAGCACAAACACACGCTGCTCTCGTCTCACACTTTCTGCTCTGGCCACATGCAATGAATAAAACATAACAACACATGCTGCACCGGTCGCACCAGCCACAGCCCTGGTGCATTCAGCAGCTCCACTCACAATGGATTATTCAATGTGCACGGCAGGTCTCACAAGTGTGGCCACAGCATCTCTCACTGCGTGTAAAGTTATTTCTCTAACCCAGAACGCTTATCTGGATTCTCTTCTTCCGGGTGTGAAAGAATACTAACGAACAAAGTGTATTTTGTAACTACCCTTATATCTACACTGTTATAATAGCACATTGAAAGTGTTTCATAAGTGGTGGTCTATGCACAACACACTAGTATGTACAGTATACTTAACATGTGGATAATGTGGGAGAGGAGGAGATGATGAGCTTGTGTCCCTGGACCCCCGAGGTTAAGGATCAGCAGGAGAAATGTTAATGATTAATTAGATGTTGGAATATGTGGTGATTAAAAATATGGCTGACTCTGAGATCAGTCTGTGAGTCTCATATTCCTAACTGTATCGTCGCACACACAACACACACCCCCACACGCTCAGCGCTATTAGAAGAGAAATGGGCTGAAAATTAAAACTCTCCTGTGATTGCAAAAGTGTAAGTACAGAACAAGGGAAGAGAGCAGAGGCCCACGGAGAGACAGAGATAGATTTGTGCTGTGTGCTCCACAAAGCCCTGGTTCAATAAGTAATGCAGAGCCCAGGGAATCGGCTGCACCGTCCAGCCGCTCGCCAAGCTGCAGTCACTGTCTGGAAATAGCTGCTTAAAGGAAGAAAATGTACCAAATGTCTCATCTACATTTATGTATTCTTAGTCTGATTTGGACAGGATGATGTTTTAATGCCTGTAAGTAATATGTTATGTTTATTACATTTCATAGTAAAGGATAGTCCAATATGTGCCACTCTTTTAATTATTGCCAGTACATACAGTATCTCTATTGTGACACCTGTTACTGGTTGTAGAATATAATATATCAAGCAGCATTACTTTCCCTCAGTTATAGTTTTAGATGTAAATAGGTAAAGAGGTTTTTGTGGTCACGAATGGTCTGTATTTTCCTGTATTTATCCATAGTTGTAAGCAGTGGTGAACTTCTTCGCATAAGAAATGTATATGGGCCCTATAATAATGTCTGGAATATTTTAGTTCAGGTGTAAATGCAATGTCTATTAAATTTGTTGCTGGACTCAGGGCCTGGATATAGCAGAATGCAAAGTAGAAAATGTTCCAATTGTCTTTTGTTTATTAGTGGCTTATTTTACTTCAGACAGTGTTCATAAATAATGGAAGTCAAGCTGCTGGTGTGACATAGAAATCTGTCGAGATCAGTGACTCATTAGCACCGCCATGTATTTATTCACTCATTGAAGTACAACATTCTGATTCAGAAGCAAGACAAAGTAAGGAAATGATACACACAATGTGGAAAGAGTTGCTGATGTAATTGATGTTGTTGGGTGACCAATGGCAGATGGGAAAGCTTGTCTCCAGATCCCACTAGGCTAAATTGGGAACGCCAAGTCTGTTGTGTACGACCTCCCCATTAACAGCATGCTCTCTCCAGTCACTCTGGTGCTCAAAAAGACAAGAAAAACTCATCTGTTGGCATAAATCAAGCCAAAATCCCCCAAAAGGACCAAATTGTCCTGAAGACTCAACTTGACAAAGGACGCACTCCATTGTCTGTACTCTGTGTCTTTTTCCTCTATTCCCTCTGAATGAATTATTTAGTTTTTTATCACTTTAGATGGTAGATAAACTCAATAGAGTTTTTATTTGTCAATTATTCTAACTTCTTAATAAGAGTCTGGCACCAATTCATTTAAACGTCTTGTCCGTTTTCTGAGCTGCTTGATGAAAAGACTTTCTGGTTTAACTTGCCGAATGCCTCAGCGTTGTAAAAAGGACAGGACTAAACTTTAAATTACACAACTATTACACTATGCTGAATTTTCTCCATCTCAGCAGGTGGCGGGGTGTGGAAGTCGGGCAGCAGTTTTTGATCAGTGTTTTTTTTGCGACTTTGCGACCGGAAACATATTTTCCCAAGTTCCCAAAGGCCACATGAATACAGCATGAATTTCAACATTATGTCCCACTTTGATCTGTAAGTGATCCAGTCAGTCACTTTGGGAACTCAGATGGAATGTAGCACAACAAAAAGACGACATTATTATTACATTTCTTCATTTATGTGTTACTATGTGCCACAATATCCAAGACTTCTCAATCCTCCACCAGGTAAGTATCTAGTTTAAATAGATAATATCCCAAATGTGCTTTGAATTGAAGTCAACTATTCCTGCTATTACCTCCCACTCCTGTCTCTGAACAAAGGTCAATAGTTAGGAGATCAATACGTGCAAATATCTCTGCTCCATTCTCTGGACTGGTGCCAGCGTCGGGCTGTGTGGAAACTTAATTGCAGCTCAGTGAGTGTAAGGACGGCTGCTGTGAAAAGGCTGATGCAACGTTTCCCTTCTGTGGGATGGACCACAGCACACAGCGGGGAAGGTTCTCATGGTACCTCTTTAATGTATCATATAACTGTGGATAGAGATGTCAAGAGTTGCATTATATTGAAATTCAGCTGATGTGGAAAAAAATATATATCAGTGGGTTTTATTTCTTCACTGACGATGAGAAATGTCAGGATTCATATTGTGAAAGACTAAAAACATTATTTGGATCCTGTTTTACTGTCCTACAAGAATGAAAGCCCCACACAGCGTTACTCATCCCTATTGTGTATTACCATCGTAGCTTCTAACTCCACATTTGCCAGATCATTTAGAAAAGACGTCACAAAGGAACCAGCTGTTTTTGTCCGTATTTTTAGAAGTAAGAAATTGGCTGTGTGAGTAAAAAGACTGGTCCCTGGGAAGCTGTAAGCCACTAATCTCATGTGTGCACACTAGCTTTTCAATTTAAAAGTATCTGATTAAACACACATTTGGCCCAGTGTGTGCAGAAGACTGTAGGGATTTCAACAATTTAGGCAGAAAGATTTATTTTCACTAGTTACAAGTTGTAGAGCTTTCTGTAGAATAGCAAGTAGTTATGGAAGTTAATCGAAAAATGAAATATACTCAAATGGCCATTTTTGACCACACAGATCAGCTGCAAAATGTATCCTGGAAGTAGTTGACTAGAGTAACACGTTGGATTAATTACTTTCAGGTGCACGCAAAGCTAATGATATTGTGATGTGTTGCTATTTCTACTGTTAATGTAATTAGGGTTGAAAATCAGATACTAATCGATACTAATCACATAAACAGGAAATACAAATATCTTGAGCTTTATCAGAAATAGAATTAGACTACATTGTAACATAAAAAGGTATGATTATTATGTGTTGAAAATCACAACCTATTGTAGTGTTTTTATGTTATTGTGGTATCAAAATCAGAATCAATTTCTCAATATCAGAACTACTATTGACACTTTAAAAAACAACACAAACCAGATAATTTTCATCTATCAAAATATGTTGTCCAAAGACAGAACAAAGAACAGTTTTTAATTATTCTCCTCCCCCATGCCATAGCACTCTCTTGCCTTGTTATGTAGCTATTTGGTGCCTTAAACCTTTACTCGGTGCACGGAGACATCAAAGCCATATCAAATCTGCTTACTGTGGTAGACATACAAGACTCCCCAATTCACTGCATGACTCCTGCCCCGATTTTTAGCTCCTCCAAATCATTAATATAAGCACGGTGAGCTCATGAATTTCAACAACACTGACTTTTTCCTCCAATGAGTTCTCTTTTTTTTCTCCATACAGTTCCTTCCGTCTGCTGGCTTGAATAATAAACGCTCCCCTTCATAGCAATAGCGAATCTCATTTGTAAGAACGGTCAAGGTAAAACTAGAGGAGAGGTGACCGCAGCCTTGGCTTTTGCTATCATCTCCTGTCTAGCCGCTTCTATAGCTGTAATCTTTTAGTTGCTAACGATACGCACATGCAAACATGCACCCACACACAAATATCGTAGACAGATGGTTGGATCTGGGCTCTGACAGAGGCTAAAGCACAGGGCTCCTACCGCTCTTCAAAGTCTCCTCCACTCGCCTCTCATCGCTGTTTCAAATGCCATATGTAGCTACGCACACTAATGTTCCTTAAAACAAGGACATCGCTCTTTTCAGCTTTGTTCAAGTCTCTTTAATTAGGAAATGGCAAAAAAGAGAGTGTTTTCATTTTGCCTTTGCAGTGATATGAAAGGGAGTGGAGTCAGCTTGTACATTTGGCAGCAATAAATGATCCTCCAAAATGCATAAAGCACAGGAGACTTAAGTGAATAACTCTTGGTTACTGTGCTGCATGGAAGAGATGATAAAGTAGGTATGCACAATAGAATGGAAGAACAAATATGCAGTGAAACGACCAAAAGAACCAAAAGAAGGTTCAAATGCACTTTTAAAATAATTGATGATGGATATTGCTGGGAAACAACTATATATCTTGTTCTTACGTCATATCTTGATAGAGAATTTATAAAATATTAAAATTAATATAACCTAATCCAACTTTATTTCTATAGCACATTTTACAAACAAAAGCTGTCTCTAAAGTGCCGCACATAATGAAAGAAAATCAACCAGTCAATACAGTAATTAAACCAGCAAATAAATTAATAGAATAGTAAAACAGAATAAAAACTGATTAAAATAAATTCAATGAATTAAATATAGCAATAATACTAGCAATAATTGTAAAATGAAACAAACATTTAACTGAAAAGGTTAAGGTTAAAAAATATAATTAAATGAAACAAATGGAAATAGGCCTTATAAAATCAATGACATAAATGAGATAAATAAAAACAGTAGAAAAATAAAATAGAATCAAATCACACAGAGGACCACTTTACTCATGCAGCATTTATCACATGAGAAAAAATGTCTGATACAAGGGTGTTGTGCTATTTCATTTCATTGTGATTTTCCTGTTGCCTTGTGGCTTGAGTTCAGATATGGTTGAGAGGGCAGGGCGTATCACAAGGAAACAGCTTATCTTATATATCTAACTCATTCTCTTATTTTGCTGTATACATTCTGTACTTCCCGATGTGTGGTGTGAACCCCAGATGAAATCATAGCCAGTAGTCAGCACCTCACCTTGCTTAGCCCACTTCTTCTCACTCTTTGTTTGGGGAAACGATAGTGACTTTTAGTGCAAAAGACAGCGGCACTTTGTTCAGGGCAGGGGCACACCAGAATAGCTCCTAGCTTGCTTTCATCAGCCTCCCTCCCAACATCCTCCACTCTCCCTTTGTCCTTTCCTTCTTTACTCCGCCACTCCTCTCCTTCCCTCACTTCAGACCCTGCCCCCTCCCCATGTTATTAGTAAGGCAGCCAATGTGCCTGTCTGTGTGTGTTAGGCGGAGATAAGCACAGGTAGGGAGAGTTACATAAGCCCGCTGTTGATTACTGTGGAGGAGAGGCACAGGCGGAGGGGCTAGCGAGCCTGAGACGAGGGACCGAAGTGAGGGAGACAGATTGCTGTACCTTACTAAGTACAATAATACTGGCTGGCGCTTGATAAGTAACCCTGGCTCCTGGGGGCGGCAGCAGAGGACGGTCATTAAGTTGGACTGACAGCGCGTCATGTACCGGAAGATTGTAGCATCATTTTTTGTTTGCATATCGAAGGTGTAAAATGCGCTCTAGTCAGGATCTACTTCATTAATATGGCTGATATTGGCATCATACGGTGATTTCATTATTTTCTTCAGCATGTGGTTGTTTGCATAAATTAGCAGCGTGGAACAGTTTAGGAAAGGTGCCATGTATTCATTGTTTTTATGATGTATCAAAAAATTTATTTAACTAATAATTGAAGACCGCTGGAGAGCATTCCACGCACACTATGTAGGCAACTGCTGTCTAGTAAATCTGTTTCTACTGGGCTTTTGAGTTCCATAGAGTAGTCTTGAATAAAGTCAAACTGGCATGTCCCCTTTTGTACTTGTCCCATTTGTCCCAGTGTCTGGCAAATTTGTCCATTTTCAAATTCAGTGCAAAAATTACTCTTTCCATTTAATAAATGTCCAATGTTATTTCAGTCAATCCTGGACAGATGAAAACCTGTGGAATGTACTTGTGGCTGCAGATGGATGACAGGCACAGAGTCGACTATCGTTTCCATTGTTGAAGTTTTACATTTGACATAGATTTTGTTATTTTAATTCATTCAAACCCAACCCCTTTTCTGACCCTACCACATTTCTGCATTAATGACATGATCTTTTATCAATCAGAATGATGGCTGTTTTTTATTTTTCACCAAACAATATCCATTTCATTTCTTTGCCATGGATAAAGGGTCAAAAGCCTAACTTCTTGTTGTGTCCACTCCCCCTGCAGCGCAACTGATCATTGTTTATCGTGGAGGTGACGGGATCAACTGCCACCTTAGCTCTCTTATCTACTCACTCTATGACTTCACAAAGCCAAGGGCGCCTGATCTGAACTGCCAAACTGATACGCCTTTCAAATGCCTTTCACTCAGGAGCACTATGGTCACGGCCATCTCCACTGCTCTTTCACACCTCATTTCTGACAGTCTGCCTTTCCAAGTCACCGTTTATGTGCATGCTCCAGCCTTCATCTGTATGCCAAGCACCCGACCAGGGGCGCTCCAGAGAGATGCAGCTTAGGAGCCGCTCAAGGCCAGTGTGTGGATTAAAGGACGAATACAAGCCTCTCCTCTCCCCTGTGTATCGTCTCTACGGAGGAACTCACCCTTAACCTACTGCTGAGGTGTCCTTTAGCAGGGCTCTCGAGTTTGAGGAGTGCACAATAGCGCCAAGGCTGTTGAAGTCGTCTCTAATTAGCAAGATGACTACTGGCGGTAAAAACATTAGTGTGCACTATAAATCCGACATAGTTGACCCTTGTTTTCCCCCCATAACTGCACATGCATGAATTTCAGTAGCAAATAAAGGAAGCCACAGAAACCGCACTGGCTGCTCTGCGCTGCCCAGATCCCAGTTGAATTGTTTTGATTTTTTGAGCGTGAGGAGCTAATTAGAATGTACAGTAACAGAGATGGCATGGGGCGAAGCAAGAGGTGGGATATGGGAAAAGCAAAGCAAGAAGTTAAAATGGGACTAAAACAGAGACATTTACTATGAAAAGCAGTTAATGAGAAGCTCCAGCAGCCGCAGACACATGCTGCTGCTCTGCTGTGTGCGCCTCAATGGGGACTGAAGACTACTTATAGTATAATCATTTTAGATCGGTCTTTTTGTAATGTTTAACTTTTTACATTTAGAAAGTATTTTTTGTTGAACATAGGACTAAAGTCCGTTGGGCCCATCACCTTAATACCTTGGTTTTGTTAAGTCAAGACACATATCTTCATATTTCCTTTAAAAAATCCCATAGAAAATAATTAATTCATTCTTCTAACAAACACAACAATCAAATAAATCAAATCACTGCAGGTAAGGCAGTCCTCTTCGCACCACATAGGAAAAAACACAATACGTAACCATGTTATACCAGAATATTTCCAAATTCTTGTTGGCTTTGGCATGCCAGCATTTTTTTTTTTTTTCCTGAATCATTTGCTTTCAAAGACTTACTTCACGCTGGTGCTTAGGCAGAATTTAAAACTCCTGATGCCACTCATCAAAAGAGCAGTGAGTGGTGGTCAAGGTGCTTTCTAAATAAAAATTCAGGGAGTGTATGCATCATGAGAAAAGCCAGCAGGAGGAGTAAAAATGAGTTGGAGAGGGGCCTGGCATGTACAAAAATGCGGAATATCAATAAGGAAAGCTTTTTATGTGCGAGGAAGACTGCACAGAATGATTCTCACACAAAACTCCCCCTTTTTTTTCTCGCAGTGGCTTCTTTTCTTCAGTCACAGAGATGCCTGTGTGCACACAGTATTATGTAAATAGTCTCTTCACCAGAGTGCCGCTGTCACCGAGCGAGCATCCTCTGGGCTATCGAGGCAGCCTCATTAAAACACATCCATTAATAGATACCACATACACACATACACCACACACACACACATATACAGTCAGCTACATGCAGAGCACTCACTCCAATAAAAGACCTCCCAGGAAGAGCGCCTTTAAATGCTCCTCTCAGGTGGCAGTCAAAAAATATGACCAAGAAAACCACTCAAATGTCACTGTTCAGCATGCATGAAGAGAATGGACTGGTCTGCCATTCAAGTCTACTGTAGATGCGCTGTGGCTTTGTGTGTGGCTCTCCATCCTCATTGCCTGCAAAGAAAGCCTGATAATGGCCTAATACATTGACTGTAAAAAGGGAGTTAAATATTAGATGCTATAGTCAATTGACCAACTAGATGCTCGAATTTCTATTTCACTTTATTTCACGATGTGCAGCACTTTGGAAGCAGCTTTGTTTGTACACTTTGCTATAGAAATAGAATAGATTGAATACTATTTCAGTCAAGCATTCACTTTTATCAGAACCTTACACGTGAATAATTTGTTCTATTTTAAGTATCTTGATTTGATGGATATTTTTAAATCATTTTATGTTACTCCACAGTGTTCTTAATGTCTGCTTTTGTGTTGTGATTCAACCCTGTAAAGTAAAGGGAACTTGTTTGTTTGTGATGTGTTGGCCCCTCAGGTGGTTCCCGAGGTGTGGGCTTCATCCGCTTTGACAAGAGGATAGAGGCGGAGGAGGCCATCAAGGGTCTGAATGGACAGAAGCCGTCCGGAGCTGCTGAGCCCATCACTGTCAAGTTCGCCAACAACCCCAGCCAGAAGACCAGCCAGGCCCTTCTGTCACAGCTCTACCAGTCCCCAAACCGCCGATACCCGGGGCCCCTGCACCACCAGGCTCAGCGGTTCAGGTCAGTGTCCTGCTTAGACCACTACATGGAAGCGAAATATTGTGGCCAAAAAAGAAAAGGATATATCTGAAGGTGTTCCTGCCCTTTAAGGAGGAAATCAGACTTGTTTTTGAACCTTGTAAAACTACAATTGACTTATGTTGTTTGAGAGAAAAGCCACTGTCCCTGAACCACAAACACAGCAAAGTTTATCTGATTGTAGAGAAAATATGACGCAACAATGTGAAACAGGTGTAATAGATACTATATGTGTCAATATTGTATTGACAATAGCAATTTGTACTTGTTATAACATAATCTTATACGTCTAAATGAATGAATTTCTTTTCAGAACAGATATTCTTGAACTGGGAATTGTCTTTTTATTAGGTGTTATGTTACTTCCCTCTGCACTGTGTCCTCATTGAAAGGTTGTAGAATGTCCTACAGAAAAACAGGTGTTTTGCTGCACCTGGTGCATGTGTGTGTCAGACTCACACTCACATGAAACAGGAAGTGTTCAGAAGAGACTGTGGGGTTCTGTTCTTCACTATGTTACATTTCACTTCATTTCATCATGCTCATAGTGGCTTCATGCCTGATGACTTGAGCAAAAACATGCATTTATACGTCTACTAAATAATATTGAGCAAACAAGCTCCATGTCTTGACAAAAAAGTTGCAGTACATTGCTTTGTTTCTAATTTTATTTTTATGAAGTTTCAGAAAATACAAATGATATGTACTTTAGAGCATGCAAAACCACAGTGTATTGTTGTTTAGTTGCAAATTAGCAATTCAAGTTCAATAATTATTATTGTGTGGATTTGACCATTTAAGAAGGTGGTTATTTGTATTTGTTTTTTTAAATATACATATATTTATATATTTACTGTGTACATTATTGAAAAGTGTTTTAGATGTTGTTACAGATACATATAGCATTATAAACCACACAAACCTTTCAATTTAACAAATAAAAGGATTGTGGCACCACTTACAGTGTGCTCATGCTCATGTGCCAACTTACTGCCCTCTCAGAGATGTGCATGTTCCTTTCTCCCTCTCCTTCAAGAAGAGTAAGCCAATCATGCTGTTTACTCTCAATCAAAGTCAAAGCTTAGAAAGTATTTTTCCTTGTGGAGCAGCCTCCCTGGTGTGACACCGATGTTGCATGGCTGTGTGTCTGTGATACGCCAAGCCAATTTACAGGCTCTGCAGGAGCGCTGTCGCTTCTCATCACAGCGCACATCCATAGGACACTTCCTCAGTGTTCCCCTGCTCCCAGGATGCCCTGCTTAAACCTGGAATCACTTTTGGAAGACACAAAAGTGCGTGATGCACACTTTCTCCTTCTAAAAAATGGCCTGAAGCATGTATTCAACATTGTAGAGCACACTCATGACGTTTGAGATCTTCACTCAAATATAGGGCAGGGTTTGTCATCAGTATCAGTATTCAAATACAGAGAATAAGTCCTAATTACACCCATCCTGTGTGACTTCATCATGTGGGCCTGCTGTAACACTAATTAATGTATAATGTGCTTGTACGGTCCCTCTCCAAGAAGAAAACATAATCGACACCAATAATACACCAGGCCCTAGATACCCACTCGTTTCCGATCCTCTGTCGTTAACTAATGATACTAATTAGCAAATTAGCCTTATTATATCCAGGGCAGGGGCAATTTTAATTGAAGTATTTTTTTGTCAAAAAAGAAGACAAAAGCTACCATTCCTACATAATGCACTGTGAAAGTACAAAAGGCCTATTGTTTGTGTGGAGCTTGGAGAGGCAGTGTGAAGAGCTGGCAGCTGAGCGTGCATCAGTGTGCACGGGAACATGAGAGAGAAGCCGATGGGAGACCAGCATAGCAGCAGGTTGTTTTGTTGTAGCCCCTGCGCCCGGCGGCCAGCAGATGTCTGCGTACTCCTGAGTCTTTCCAATTGACTCATTTACCTACATAGCGGCTGCTTGTTGCTCCTTCCGCTGTCATGGACTAATTACACCACCAGTAGCCCTCTAATCATAATGTTTAGACCTGCGTGTTCATGGAACCATACTAAAACCACAAACAGGCAAACTAGGCAACTCACAAGGCAAAATTATTTTCAATGTTGATTATTTTGCACCACAACTTTTTCACATCAATTAATTTCACCCCAAAAAAACCTCCCCCAGTATCAGTACTTGTTAAACATTGTGTCTAGTTTGGATGCTAGTATTAGTAATATTAGTAAAATTACTATTCGCCTTTAAAGGTAACATTCAAACACAACAAACACCACCAAGAATGTCAACCTCTAAGTCTCCTCTAAATCTGTAGGATTCTCTAAATGAATGACATGTCAGTAGCTAGCTGTTGGCTCAGTAAGCTGTGGCCCTGGTCCATTATGCCAGAGAAGTTAATAAGACATAAGACAGGCCAGACCCACGTGAGTAATGAAGGTCATTGAGTCACTGAGCCGACTGCGTCCGCACGAGAAGGCCAATCTTTCAAACTGCCCACATAAACTATTCTAAAAACAAGCAATATCAGTCTAGCTAAAAGAGGAAATGTTGCTTGAAAGACATTTCACTAAATTTGCCTGCTTCCGATCTAAATTCATGATGTCTTGCTAAAGGTTCTACTTAGTTCAGCTGCTCAGTCGGGTCGCTTCATTAACATGCCAGTCCCCATCGTGTGTCCTACTCACTCACCATTATTCAAATATCAGCCACTGACAACACCGACGAAGGGCATTTCCCTCATCGCCGTCATCTCCGATTTTCTCAATTTGTTAATCACTTAATTGAGTTAAAAAATGACTAATGTCTCCCATTAACCTTCTATTGTTTATCACACTATCAATGGTGAGCGTATAGTAATATAGTGTGCATTAGTTGTATAGAAACATCAGTTCAGACATAATGTTTGACTAGAGGTACTAAGAGTAGCACCAGAACAAACAAGCGAGCGAGGCACTGCTAGTCAAGTGTGCTGCTGCTTTATGATGTTCACACTGTATAATTGAGCCACAGCAATATTGCTAAATAGCTGGGGAAACTTGACTATAGTGACCGTGTGGTGCATGGCCACAAAGTACCGACGACATTTAAGATCATCACGTTTCTGGTGGGCTCTTCAGTTATGGCTGTTTGTTTGCTCTTGAGCGAGGAAGACCATGTAGTTCCTAAAAGGACTTAAACATTAGTTCCATTGAGTGACTCGAACCATCTGCCCACCATTAACCCCAGAACCCTCCTTCTCTTTACAGGCTGGACAATTTGCTTAATATGGCCTATGGCGTAAAGAGGTAATTAAAACTTCACCCAATGCCAGATGTCCATGTTGGCTCAATGATTTTTCAATATTGTTTTCTTTGGTTGTGGTTATTATTTAGTTTGTGTTGCCTTGTATTTTTGCAGTCTCTTTGCGTTTGACAGTTTGTTCAAGGTCAATTGTATTTCTGTTTGTTTGATTTGTTTGGTTTTGCCTCGTCAGCAGTTTCTGATTCATCTTAGGTGTAAAAAGAGAAACAATCTCTTTCTTTTCAGTGGTGATGAATTTGCTTTGTTTTGATTTTAGTGGTGTTGTTGTGTGTATAGATCAACTTTAGTTCTTGGTCGTAGTTCTTATTTTGAGGTGTATTTTACTGGATTCAGGGTCTCCTGCCTTGTCACATTTAACCAATCGGCATATATTTTTTTTATGCAAAACCAATTTTGAATATGTCATGACATATTTGCTGGTGCATTTAATCATAATATAATGTAATTTTGATTAACGTTTGTCATTTGTGATTTATGTAACCAGCTATTTGAGACAAATTCAAAATAATTAACCTAACATAATTTAAATGTGTTGGCAGTAGTAGCAACAAAACCATGGCATTTGGCTGGGACATTGACAAGGCTGGATGAACTTGAATCCTGCTGGAAACAGGAACCTGTTTCTCTGCAGACAGCTCCGGCTTTGCTCGGCACTGCTCTGCTCCAGCTCCTTCCGCTCACCTCCATGTTTCATTTTGCTTTGGGCGTCCATAGGTGTTACATAAGCCCAAGCAGCCATTCTGCAGATAGATACTTTATATTGACTGTGTCAAAGCGCATATTACAAGCACAAGTGTCAGTTAATAGCCTCTTAACACCCTGAACATCATTCTATTTTGTCATAAGCTTTAACATTGGCCATCATTGCATTGCAAGTTTCTTCCACAATCTGATTTGTGTTTGGAGTTTTTTTTATAGTATATCACCTTACTCCGGTTTCCTGGCTTATTATAGACTGAAACAAAAAATATCTGGAAATGGTTGGGTTTTGAAAGGAAGAATAGCTATCTGGTCAGCCACACTGTTGCTATGCAACCTCTGGTCCTGTGCGTAACATTGGTTAGTGTCCAGACCCGCTCTGATGGATACAGCCGCATGCATTTACCCATTGCTCGCACTCGCATTGAGAGACAATCATCCTCACAGTGCTGCTAACCTCCAAACCGCCCCCTGCGTACTCGCATGCCCCCCACTCTCTGCTCTTGCATACCAATCCTGGAACCCAGCAGGGTCCGCCATACACAGCTGAGCATGTGATGAGGCCAGAAAGACTCCTATATGATAAAGACAATATCTTGATTGTAATAATAATGATTGAGAATGACTCTTGGATGAGAGTCGAAACGTATAGTTTAAAAAAAAAAAAAACATAGTCCAGATGACTACAAATGAATCTTTTTCTACAATGGAACACTCCTGGACAAATGAAGCATTACACAGACAACCATAATGATGGTAAAACAAGACATTTTACTGAACCACGTGGACCTGGAAAATATCCCCAGATGTGCGCTTATTATACCTCCATAACATTGTATTTAGAGTTACAGTAAACACAATAGTTTCTTGTTACTCTGCTCATTATATATACTTAAAGGCTCCCCACACATGTTGAAATTGAAAGCCCTTGAAGCCAATGTTCTGTGGCCTGTTCTTGTCTAATAGTCCTCGTACCACACAAAGGCCGGCAGCAGCCTGTGCATTACCAAAGTCACATAGGAAGGTTGTAGTGACTGCTGGCCATATATAGTGGCTGGAGGAAAGGGGCTGGTGGGGGGCCCGAGCAGTGAGCAGTGCTATTGATCTGTGCCACGAGCAGAAAACAGAACAAGCCTCAGACTGCACGAGGAGTGGGAGGAATACACTTTGTACCTTAATGCCACTGGGCTGTAAAGTGCTTCCATTTTCCATTTAGCTCGTTCCCTGTGCCCTCCACCTCCTTCCCTTAAGAAAGCTGCACTCTTCCAGGCAGCTGCAGCAAAGCGGAAACTCAATCAAAACACGGCCAATAATGCTCATAGTTGTTGAAAACATGTGGCATAAGAGTTTTAATTTTTTTTTAATCTCATTTACCTTTTTATTCAAAAGTGGGGGATATTTTCCACTTTTGTCTGCCGCTTTAAGCAAAAAAGCAATTAAAGGAAGTCAACTAAGGACCAAAATCACATCTGAAGAAAAGCGGCAGATTATGAAATGAATGAGAGCAGATTTAGCAGGATGGTGCATGATCTTTGATAATTTATTCCACCAACTGCTTTAATTCATCAGTTTCCTGCAATTTAGCCACTAAACGAGTCACTCAAGGACACACGCAAAGAGGAGAAAAAGTTCCGTCTCCATCTCCTCAAGCAGAAACACAGCTCAGCACATTGTCGTCAGTCGCGACAGGAGGCCTTTGAAGAGCGAGAGGATCAGGGAGGATTTGAGAGCTTACATAGACCCATATACACTGGGCTGCATCTCCAGCATACATGCACAGAGCAAACAGCTGTGCATGCCGTCTAACTCATTTATTATTTGCTTTGGAGATCTGTGTCTGTGCTTGGACTACAAAATGCAAATAGTTTAAATCAGGCCTTTAGGCAAAGCATTAGAGATGTCGGCAAAGCTGTAGGAGCAAGCAGCTGAAGGTACAGTCCTACATCAACAAAGTGGAATATGGCTGAAAGAAGGATGGTTTGATTCATTTAAGTACATCTACGTTGTATTGTAGATTAATTCAATGTGTCATATTTTACTTACTCAAAACATAGTCACGCCCTCATTAAAGCTCACCGTAGTTCCGGATGTTAAATTTCCCTTCATTTTTTGTGTTTTAGAACAACAAATATTAAGAGTATGAAGGCACGTTGGAGGCTAACCAGCTTTGTGGTAACTAATGTCCATGACACGGTTGCTTTCAGTCTAATTGACAATTAAAATTCTTTGTTTTAATAACTTAGCTGTTTCTAAAGTTTGAGAGACTGATTTTTTTATATAATTATCAATTATGCTTATTAGTTAGCACATAGCGGATTAGCCCCGAGCTAGCATTCAAGTTTTAATTAGTGAGTTAGTTTTTTTTAAGTCTGCGTGAAAAATTAACTGAAAATTAACTTCCGGAACCGAGCCGTGAGCAGTCTCTCCACCTTTTTTACACCTGATGACTTTCCTAATACATAGGCTCCATTTATCCGAGCTTGGGACTGACACCAAAAACATAATCTAATAACAGACCTTTAAATATTCTATTCTGTGATGTAGGACTTTGAGTAAGTTGCTGCTGTGTGGATTGTTGTAACCTTTCTCTTCCATGTCTGATGTCCCGTATTGTCCTCTGTTCCCCAGGTTCTCCCCCATCACTATCGACAGCATGACCAGCCTGGTGGGCATGAACATCCCGGGCCACACGGGGACCGGCTGGTGCATCTTTGTCTACAACCTGTCCCCGGACTCGGACGAGAGTGTCCTGTGGCAGCTCTTTGGCCCGTTCGGCGCCGTCAACAATGTCAAAGTGATCCGTGACTTCAACACCAACAAGTGCAAAGGTTTCGGCTTCGTAACCATGACGAATTACGACGAGGCGGCCATGGCCATCGCCAGTCTCAACGGCTACAGGTTGGGTGACCGCGTCTTGCAAGTCTCCTTCAAGACTAACAAGACACACAAGTCCTGAACTCTGAGCGGAGCGAGCAGTGACCCCAAGCCCCGGGGTCAAAATTGCCCCTCGACCTCCACCCTTCCCTTAGGCCCTTCCACGACCACACTGTAACAGCCATCCAACCGCAAACTCCAACAGGAACAACACAACCAACAAATCAACCAATTGAACTCTTCTATGGCTTATACTATAACTTTGGACCTATAAGCCAATGTTGCCTAAGTATTACAAAAATGATGAAAATGTTCATAAGTTTTTGGAAGCTCCTGTTATAACGCAGGCTTCTCTTTGTTGTATATTCTGTTCGTTGTGGTTGTTCTTGATGATTTTCTCTTCAGTGTAAACAGTAGCAAACCCCCATTCCCTAATTTCAGAGAAGAGAATGTCCTTTTTAGATTGAAACCTTTTCTCTGTCCTGATTCAGGATGTGTTTTTCTTTTGTAACTCCGGATCCACTGTCGTTAGTACTCTGACCTCCCTGTCGGTGAACGGGAGGGGGCTCTTTTATAAATTAGTGAACCATCTCTCATTTTTATTGTGTTTTAAAACTTCCCCTTACCGAGGACGGGACAGTGCCATCCCGCTTACTCTATTGTAGAAAAAAATTTATAACATGTCTTTGTTTTGTATCTCAAACAAAACATAGTCTTTCCTCACGGGTTCAGGGAGATGGGGCGCGGGGGGATGGGTTAGCTTTCCTGATGACACGTTCAGTAATTTAAGAATATAACACTGTTGCCAAAGAGAAGATCTCTTTGCTTGGAGAAAAAAAATACGTGTTTAGAAAAAAGATAAAAATAAAGAGAAATAAGATCTATTTTTATAAATACTAATTAAAAGAATAATATTGAAGAATTTTTACAAGAATCTGGATTTGAAAAAAGAGAAAAATATTTTGACTGGCTAACTATGGGGGGGCTGGGCGGGCGGGGGGCACCACCTTGTCTTGTCGTTCTGCTGTGGTACTTTATAGGATAAACGCTCTGTTCGTTTTTTGGGGAATCTAAGATGGCAGTGATTTTTTAGACGGAAGGTTTTGTGAAAAGGGGAGGTGAACCAGAGGCAAGTGATTTTGGTATTTTTCATGTACTAGTGCGTAATTATTCAACAGCGACACCCAAAAGGGAAGGGAGAGAGGCCTAACCATCCTATAGTCCAGAGCCCAAAGCAAGAAGACTTTGTTCACTTGTTTTCCTGTTTGTCATCAGTCGATAGAGATTCTCAGTAAATACATTTGGATGTTTCACATTGGTAAGGCATATTATTCGCACATTTGTTTTCTTGTTTCTGTGTTTAAAAGTTACATTTGAGAAGAAACTTCCTTTTAGCGATCAATGGTAGGTGCTATACTACATTATTCACATATCTTAAATATCCAACTTTGTTGTTCTATGTGTTGTTTAAAGAAAAAAATACTTCAATGTTGGCATTGAATTGAGCTGCTGTTCTTTGTTGAGTATTCATTTTATTGTGGGCCCAAATCTGGTGAGACCATATCTTTGCTAAGAACCAGATGACTGCGCAGGGCCGTGTAGAATCACTAAACTATACTTTGAGTTTTTCTGTTTGGCTTGCTGACTTTTTGGTTTGTTGCTAAGCGTGAAACGTTTGTCTAAACTTCTTGATGATTAGCTAGTTCTGTTAGTCTAGATATTTGTTTCCTTAAAGGATCTATGACAACTGTGTCTTTCTTTGCTGTGTACAAATAGATGATATATATAAATATATATAGTCTACCTTTGTTTTACAATATCTACTATCTAAGTTGTCACTGTTATTTCCTTTGAGCTTGTCTTTTTCATATGACAACTTATTATGAAGTGGTGGTTCAGTTACTTAGAAAAACTTGTGAGGAACTGTTCAATTGTTGTCATTGTTGCTTGTGGAGAAAAAAAGTTTTGGATCAACTTTTGAGTTCACTTCCGCGGCAAAAGAAACAAAAGCTTCAACTATAACTGTACTTGTTGATTTCGGATTAAAAATATTTATTTTTCTATTTATTTGTATTTATTCTCTATTTATGACTTAATTAATTTATGTGTGTATATTTATGTATTTATTTGGTTCATTGTCTGTGTATTGCGTATTCTGGTACAGGGAGGGGGGCGTTTCTGAGCAAAGAGAACAAAGCGATTAGTGGAGAGGCTCTTCCAGTAGTCCACTGCACTGAGAGAGAACTTTTAGTACGTTTGTGCTTTGTACCAATATATCAAAATGACCATATAAAAAATCTAAAAGTCAAGAAAACTGAAAAAAATGTCTGGAGGGTTGGGGGACGCTCTTCCCTTATTATTAGAAACAGTTACTCGCTATGCATAACCTAGTTACTAGTTCAATTTGCTATTGCTTTTTTCTTGTCTTGTTAAAATGATATCTTAAGATCTTTTTTCAATAAAGTTTAGTCTTAATAGAATGTTATACAGTTGTTCTGGTTCAATATAACCTGTGATAAGTTTGTGTAGTTCAAAAAGCCACTTCGTCCACACCCTCCCTCCACTTACTACCGCTTTGTGATGAAACCTTATGCAAAAATGTGGGTCTGAAAGCATTCTTTTTCAGTTTTCTATCTTTTTCATTGAGCTCCATAGAACACTTTGTAGGAGCAAAAGCCCATTGTGATATGAGGGTCATTCATTGCACTGGACTAAGGTCGATCAAAGCATATTTTTGAAAAATGTAGTCATCATGTTTTCAAATGGCCTACCAACAAATATTTAAATTGTACCATTGCACACCAACTGTTCTTTACAACAGTTGCTGCTCAAATATAGAAGGTATGAAAAAGAATTGTACCAATTCTATATTTTATATACTCTAATATGATATATATTATATATTTTGAATGGTGTAGGTAATGGAAGGGTTCCAGAAGTGAATATACAGAATTGGAGTTTTTGTTTGTTGTTAAGACTTGAAAACATGAGGAGGTGTGCAGAGCATCTCGAACACTTCCACACTCACCTGTCACACCTCAGTCATGTGACACTTTAACCATAGACTCATCTGTACCAGATATGAATCCATAAACCACCAAACCAGACCCCTTCACGCCCCTGCTATCGCCGGGAGCTGAATTATGCAACGACCCCAGTAGAATGTTCTTTGTTGTGGGTGTTTCCTCCACTGTATGACCTCTGACCTCTTGTGCGTGCCTGTTTGTGTACTCCATACAATCACATATACTGTACACCGGTGTATATGTGCGTCTCTTCCGCGTGTGTGAGTGTGTTTCTGGGCGTCTGACCTCGGGGCTGTGTCACCTGACTCTAGGCCGCCCCCTATGGTTCACATCTCCCTGTAGCGCCTTATAGTGGCAGTGTGCCAGTAAGAACAAGCAGCCTGTAGTGGAGGAGGGAAGGTGAACAGAGGAACTCGGCTCCTTTATCCTTATTGTCAGTTTTGAGTTTATCCTCCTGAGATGTGTTTGTTTACTATCTGAAAAATCTATAAACAAAGCGTTAAAAACAAAAAAGAGATTTAAAAAAAGTTGCCGGGCTTCGAGACCACAGCTCGCTCTATCTCCTGCTTATGTTATTACTTAACAATTATCAATGATGATTATTATTATTGCTATTATTCTTAGTATTTATTATTCTTCTTATTATTATATCCAATTACTGCGATGAATGACTTCATGTTATCCTTGCTAGTTTAGGTCATTTCTGAAACTGGAAACAAAAATAAAAATCTTGCTGTAAATGTTTGTTTTTTCTTTTTCATAAAACTGTTGTGTTTGAATTATTTGTACTTTTGAATGTTGGGACAATAAAATGAGGTGTTAAGAGCTTGGATGTTTCTTGTATTCAATTAAAAGTCCCTCTGACATCAACTTTGAACCAATAAACTCACGTTATCCACACTGACAGAGGCATAATGTTATCCCACATCTATGCATCACTATTTGCACTGCAACCGTAAGTGAGTGACTGTGGACTCCCCTGCTCAAATATACTTAAGTAAAAAAATACATTATACAGACTAACAAATCATTATTATTGAAGAAGACAAATGCCACAGTTGGCAGCTTGTCACACAATGATTCAGGTTGCAAATAATGAAGAGAGACGTATCATGTATTGTTTCCTGTATTGAGTTAAATTTTAAAGTTGTTGGGCTAAAGTGTTCATAACTTGGTGTAAAACAGAAGTCGTCAGATGCAGAGGACATGAAATATGGTCTGTGGAAGGAGTTGTTAAACTGAATGTGTTCACACCTAATGTGTCACCAGGTGCAAACATATGATTGTGCCTCTCACTTTCTATATAAACCGCTTTTCGACGGTCTGGTGAGAGCTGATCACACCCCGACGCTCGGTGTGAATGTCGGCTTCCTGCTGCGTTGCCACGTAGACTGAAGCTCTGCCATATACCAGCACAAGGCACACACTCAGAAACGTATCATTTCAGAAGGAAAGCTTCGCCTTCCTCATAATAAAGAGAAGAACAGCGCTGGACACTGGCCTGACGCGTCACACCCTGTGCACTTCTCTGCTTTTATTTTGAGTTATTTACTGAGCTGCACTCTCTCTTCAATTTATTCTTCCAACGCACAAACTGAAAGAACACACCATAAATGTTCAACTTTGTTCCACCAATAATGTATGATAACAATTTTCTTCATGCAGAATCATTAAAGACCACAAAGCAAAAAGCACTAAGCTTTTTTAAAAACATTTGCAAATAAAACGCTTGAATAAAACACCAGTACTCAGATGTACTGTGCCACTTTTCTGGTCCATATGCTTGCCCCAATGGAGATGTAACTGCTTTGGCTGGAATGTTTCACAGTAAGGCATTAACCATATCCATCTCCACTCTGGCTTTTTTTCAAGGTGGTTTTTGAAAAACAGCGTGTGATTTTTCTGCAGTAACACCCGCAAAGCATTACAGCTCCTCAGAGACCAGCAGGTGACAGACCCTCCACTGGAGAGTTACACAGTGCACCTTTAAATAAATCAATCTCATATGAAAAGACCCTTACCACAAAAATCCGATACGGTATAAAAATATGATAAAACATTTTCTTTGGAATGGTGGTGAACCTAAAAACAATACCAATAGGCTCTGACAACCTAAAAAGTATACATACAATTTGAAATATCTGTGGATTTGGACTGCATTTCATTAGAACAAGATTTGACCTAATTTATTATAGTTTTTAAATATAAAAAAAGAACAAAGAAACACAAAAAAACAGAACACAACCAGAGAGAGCAGGAAACAAAACTGTTAAAAAGGCAGTTAAAGGCATCAAAAGAAAATAATAATAATAACAATAGGGCACTCCCAAAGCACATGCTAATGATGGGCTACCTGGCAACCACAGTTTCTCCAGCAGTTAGCATTTCCCTGTGCATGGCAAGCACTTTGACATAGTATTATAAAATATTATGACCTTTTTCCACCAGACGTCTTTCTGTGGTTTTGTGGGCCTCCATTGAGATGTATTGCATATATATGTTCACATTCTTCATTTGTCAAAATAAAATAACAGTCTCGTTCCCATAAATTATCAATTAATTTTATGATAGCCAAACAAGAGAATACGTAAAACAATCCTATTTTAAAATGTACAACGATGGTATGACTGGAAGTTCATCATAAGTGTCAACTTTCTGCATATTATGCTTATTTGTGGCATAATCATAGAATCAAAATCAGTAAACTGAGCTCAATGGTTATGGAAAATGGTTACATATTTGGAAAATGTTGAGTATTAATTGAGAATTATTCTTAATGTCCTTCAAATACATTTTTTGTTTAGAGGGACATGTTGTTGTTGCTTTACCGGACTGCCCTTTTTCCTGTGTGGAAGAACATTATGCAGGGCTGCCCAGGTCGCCCAGGATGTGTCTGAAGCAGGACAAGTGCCATATCTGAAGCTTATGTTCAGAGTGATTAGTACAGAGAGATAACTGAAAACGCCTTCACAGAAAATGCAGAAGGAGAAAAGGATGGACTGTACTGTAAGAGATGAAGTCTGCATGTGTCTACAGCTTTTCAAATGGGTTTTTGTGTACATTTTTGTTGCATCGTTATTTTAGGTTTGGGCATTTTTTTGTCTTGTTCTGTTTATTATGAAATAGATATTTAAATTCTGTATTTGTAGATGTTATACGAGACAGCAGTTTTATTTATTTTTTTCTTAATGGACAATAGAAAGAGTCAACTGTGACTGGCTTGGCTGTGTCCAATGTGTCAGAAAGAGATTCCAGATCAGTAATAGTGATTGCTGTGGCTGGCAGTGTGCAAATGCAAAGGTAGGCCTATTGTTTGTGGGTATTTGTTGATAGTGCTGGCTGTCTGGCTGTTGTTTTTGTAACACTGATGGTTGTGATAATGATGGCTCTGGCAGCAGCTCTGAGAATTAGATGACATATTGGCCACTTCTCTCGGGCAAAAAGAGCCATATTGTCTATGTGCAGGCCGAGTCGGTGATTGGCAAAAAAAAAAAAGGTCTAAATCGTACTTATTCAGGTTAAAAACTGCCAGAGTAAACAGAAAGTTAAGCACTAATTGTTATAAAGGTGTTTAAAATCTTGAGGATATGATACTAAAGGGAAACTTTCACATAGCATTCATACATCGTCATTGTTCCATTCAGAGGACCAAGGCAAGGACATCATTACATTTCATAACTAGGTCTTCTTGAGTCAATCACAGAGATCATTTGCTGATGATAGTGTCTATAAGAAATCTGTGCAGAGAGTTTCTCTGAGCTCCTGTCTGGTGCTTTCTTCCTTGCGGGCTCTTCAGCACTGCTCTCTCCACAATCTGCTGCTGTTCTTCCCTCCCTGCTTTTTCCTGGAATGCTTCTTTTGGCTCCGCTTCCTGCTGCAGCCTCTCTGTCCTGTGACGTTGCTGTGATGGTGGTGATGATGGTGGCACTGACAGTGAGAGCCGTTTTGGCGACCACAAACAGCAGGCACCAGATCCCCTCCTGTTTGTTCACACACATTCGACCCCCAAAGCTTTTTCTGTGTTCCACCAAATGCACCACACACAAAAAAAACTGTCACAATCATCACAACACTGGCACTGGCGCAAGCATGTTTTGTTTTTCTGTCATTTTGCAAAATTCACAAGGTTTTCCCTGTGCAGCTGTCTCAATTTCGCAGCTGTGTTTGGTTGGACACGAGTTTGTCCTAATTCAGTTTGTGAAAAGACAATCTGTAATCATCCAAAGACTGTAGTTTTTGGGTCCGTGTTGTGTGTAGGCATGTGCGAGTCCACATATGCGTGAGTGGGTTGGTTTTAACTGTGCGAGCCCAGGACCCAACCATCTGTCACGGAGGGGCCACCCGCTTCTGAGGCCAATCGTCTCCTTCCAGTCGCTCCTGACTGAGGATCCTCACTGGGCCGTTCCAATAGCTCTGCGCCGCGCCAAGCCGACGTTCACACAAACACTGAACGCGTCTGCCACACAGCAATATGAGCACGGACAGAGAAACATGCATGAGGTGGTGGCCGGTCTGAAGGACTGTGGATTCCTCTTTGGACAATGTCTGTTGTTTATCGTTGTTTGTTTGCAGACTTCAAAGTTGGAGCGTGACTTAATACTAAAGCTGAGTAAGATAAAAGTGTATAATGACGGTGGCTCTGCTGGTAAAGACCCTGGTTCTTTTCCCAGTCTTGCCTAAAGTTTGCTTGCCCACTATTATGTAATTTAGCATTGCGCGATAGTATTTTTTTATGTATTTATTTATTTTTGGATGTTGTACATTCGGAAAAAAATGTGTATACAATTTACATTAGCCAGTTCTCCATAAAGATTTGTCAAAAATAGACAAAACCTTGAACTACAATACTTAAGTCTACGCAAGGCTTTTAAAGGATTGAAAAAAATAAAATAAAGGATGCTCTCATGTTTCTCCATCTAATCCAGACTTCTAGCCCCAACAGGGACAGGGCAATCTTAAAATGTGTAAGGCAAGACCGATTCGAAACTCTACAACTATTGAAAGAAAAAGGTAGTTGGAAATCATTGGGTAAAATCAGTGTTTACTACCGGTATTTGTATCAAAACCATACAAAGATGTCACAATCCTAAATTGGTTAGTTTATGATCAAAGTTCTATACCAAACTGCTTCGACCAAGGATTTAAGATCAGGATAAAAAAAATTAAATAAAATTTTTTTTTTTTTTTTTACAGAAAATCGAATGAAAAGACAAACGGGACAAATACGCTGGACATGTAGATTTCTCTATTTTAATGTTCCCTGTATAAAAGTTGAAAGAAAGAAACATTTTCTTGAATTTAATGAAGCTGTTGGTGATCAATCAGTCAAACTTTAAAGTCTTTTTCATACATAAATATAAACCCAAAGGGATTTACTGACCTACACGGCCCACACGTGGATGAGGCCGTGGTGTCGGCCTCATCCACCAGGGGGCCCGAGTCAGGCCCCAGCAGCCACAGCCAACCACCGCTCCTGGAACCGAGGGCTGCACAGAGGACACACTGGAGATCCTAAAAGTGATAAATGGATTCATATAAACAAAATATATAAGTAAATAGAAGCTAAGAACTATAAAATATCCCCAATTAAAAAAAAGAATGACAAGTGGTGGACCCAAAAATACAGACAAAGTTTATTTAAACAAAAATTGTCTTGTGGGTTCCAAGGACGTGTCCAGGTCGGTAGCAGAGAGGAGGTAAGTTGTGGCAAGGACTGACCAGAGGCACACAGGACTGACCAGAGGCACACAGGACTGACCAGAGGCACAAAGGACTGACCAGAGGCACAAAGGACTGACCAGAGGCACAAAGGACTGACCAGAGGCACACAGGACTGGAGGCGATTGTGCAGAATCTAGCTCCACAGAAAGGCACTGAAGGACAACAAAAGGCAGGTAAGTAACAAAAAGCTTCACAAATTGAGTAACACATAAAAAACCTTAACATAAGTTCACTGCTTGAGCGATGGAACGATCTGGCACTGGAGAGGAGGTCAGCTGGCCTTGTGCACTGCAGAAGGTGAGAAAGATGAGGATACGGCAAGAACTAACAAATAAGGTAACACAGGAGGAGAAGAGGGAGCAATTACCATGGAGTAGAGGGACGGGGAGCTGCAGGAAGGGACTATGACAAAAATAGAATCAAATTTAATCTGAAACGAATTAATATTTTCACTCTTTTTCTGTAGTTTTTGGTTTGTTTGTTGGTTTGTTTGTTTGTTTGTTTCTTTGTTTGTTTCCTTTTTTTTTGTTTTGTTTCCATTACATTGTCTTACATTAAAAGAATAAACACAAAAAAAACCTGACCAAACCAAAATAAGTCTAATAAAAGAAGATTGGTTTAAGAAATTCTACTGTTGGATTTACTGTGCTTCTAAACCCCGCCCCCAGGCTGTGAATGGTTTGGCAAGATTGAGTTTGAGATGAAACCTTTTTTGGAGAAAGTGTCCATCTCTGTTCCAAGATTATATCAGTGTTAATTTTTTTACTTAATGGATGCCTCCAAGCACAGTTCTTCTTACAATATCGTTCCGTCATGGTTCACAAATGCAATCCCAGTACTGAAGTGTGAATTGAGGAGGACTTGTTATGTCATTTCAGAATATGCAGGGCAAAACAACAGACACTCATGAAATGGATAAAGTGAAGTAGAAGTGGCAGCAGCTGTCAAAATCGACTGGAGAGAAGAGAAACAAAACCACCTACGACCTTCAACCAAATCAAACGCAGACATTGTCTTTGATTTATTTTGAGGATAAACTCTGATTCATGAAAAAGTGCCCTCATATTCAACATTACATATTCTAAGTCGAGCAATCTGTTTAAACGGGGGCTTACGGTTAACTAATCACTTCAAAGTACTTGTGTGGGCGGCATATTATTTAGTCAACATCCTTCATGTCTCATTCGAGTAAATAATGCATTGGCATTTGAAATAGTTTGTGAAATGTTTCTTAAATGTTTTGTTTACTGGCATTTGAACAAATTACTTCTATAAGAAACAATTTGTAGTCATAGGACATGTTGAGCGTAAAACCAACAATTTGCTACCTTCTGATTATCTCTCCTTACAGCTACTTGGGTTTACCTGCAAGTTACATTGAAGTTGTATTCTATTGTTTTTTTAAATTATGACTTCTGAGAAGATCGGGGCTAATTTACTGTCTTAAAGGCAGAACCGCTTTGTTCTTCTTTTTTCATATAAGGGGTTAATTTGATATTACAATGAAATAAATGTTCCATCCATAAGTAATTGCCAAAGAAAGACGTATAAATCATGTATGAAACATGGAGTGAGCGATGTGAGACAGGAGGGTAAAGGGTCCTTGTTTATCCAGGGCCCAATGTATGAAGGAGGCCTCAAACTGTCTGTAATGTCAACTGAGTTTAGAGAACATGTAGTGCAGGCCCACCATGGTTTGTACCCAAGGCCCAGAGTTTTCTTCCAACAGACTTCCTTTGTAAGACTTTGTGGTTCTCCGCTGAGAAAGTACAATACAAACATTTTCCTATGCCTCGTCCGTCAGAACAAAATTACCCTCTTTTCTCCATTCAACTTTAATGTGTTTGGTTGATTGGTTATCCATGTCATTAATGCATTTATATACCGGTACTTATATTATACTAGATATTATTCCCCTTGAAAGATCTGATTTATTTGCCTTAATAAAGATTTCAGTTAAGGGGTTAACATAATCTTTGCTTTTTTAGTTCTTGATTATAATAAGTCCTAATTTGTAGATACCTGTAAAAGCCTTGTTTCGCCAAGCCAAAGGATTCTTTCAACTTATCAAAGCTTTTCATTTGATATTCTTTACTGATCTGGTGAAAAACGCTCATGCCTTTTGTTCTCCAAATCTTAATTTTCAGGTTCGTCCTATTTTATTAAAAGTTGGTCATAAGCCAACCATCTTAAGATTTTAAAATCTTCATCTTAGCTTTTCCCCTGTCGTAGGCACTGATTTTACCCAGAGATTCTCTCCTTCCTCCAAGTGACTCGTGCTGACCAAGTAGTGTTTGTCGTCTGCCAATAAGGCTTGTACAGGAACCTCTGGCACAACATTACATCCATATGTTTCTATTGTGCCTCACACTCCGGGTCACATCAGTACAGCAGTGCTCTTATTTGAGCTGAAATAAGATCAGACAAGGTAGGCCCCAACCACCTATTTCCTTTGGTGATTGTAGAGTCCTAGATAGAATACCTTGCCATATCAAATCAAATCAAATCAAATCAATTTATTTTTGTAAGGCCCAAAATCACAACAACAGTTGCCTCTGAGGGCCACAGGGAGAAATGAATCAACAGTGTCTGTGGTGGCGATGGAGTCAGACAATGTCTGTGGTGGCGAGGGAGTCAGACAATGTCTGTGGTGGCGAGGGACGATGTCCCAGGGTCCTCTGTCCTTAGACTCTCCTTCTCGGCCAGGAAAAACTACAAAAAAAACCTCTTTGGGAAAAAAGCGTAGAAACCTGGAGGAGTTCCAGTGAAGGAGAGATCCGACTCTCACAGACGGACACGAGGGAGACTGGAGCTGGACCCACTCTTCAGGCAGATGAGGGACCGACTGAGGCGAACTGGACCCACTCTTCAGGCAGATGAGGGACCGACTGAGGCGAACTGGACCCACTCTTCAGGCAGATGAGGGACCGTCGGAGTTGAGCTGGACCCACTCTTCAGGCAGATGAGGGACCGTCTGAGTCGAGCTGGACCCACTCTTCAGGCAGATGAGGGACCGTCGGAGGCGAGCTGGACCCACTCTTCAGGCAGATGAGGGACCGTCTGAGTCGAGCTGGACCCACTCTTCAGGCAGATGAGGGACCGTCGGGGGCGAGCTGGACCCACTCCTCAGGCAGATGAGGGACCGTCAGAAGCGAGCTGGACCCACTCTTTAGGCAGATGAGGGACCGTCCACACAGGGCAGGGACCACTTCACCAGGGGAGGGGCATCTGGGTCCACAGGTCCTCAGGAGTGAGAGAAAGAAAAGAAGGCGGTGAACAGTTTGCAAGTGGAATCAAAAAATAAATATTGTTTGATAGCATAAGTAGTCAGAAGAAGAAGAGGATAGTGCTCAAGCTGTCATACTTCCCCCAGCATAGTTACTCCTAGGGCAGCGTAGCTAAAGCTGTGGGTTTATGTTTCTGTTCCTAACTAGTCTGACCATAAGCGATTTCGAAGAGGAACGTTTTAAGCCTGGACTTAAATGAAGAGACTGTGTCAGCAGATTTAACATGGGTCGGGAGCTGATTCCATAACACAGGAGCTTGGTAGCTAAACGCTCTACCTCCTACAGTACTTTTAGAGACTCTTGGCACCACCAGAAGGCCGGCATTCTGAGAGCGAAGAGCTCTGTTTGGATGATATGGTTCTATAGCATCTTTGAGGTAGGATGGGGCCATGTCATTTATGGCTTTGTAGGTCAAGAGTAGAATTTTGAATTTGATTCTGGACTCGACGGGGAGCCAGTGAAGAGACTTCAGCACTGGCGTAATGTGCTCTCTTCTTTTTGTTCCTGTTAGTAATCTTGCTGCTGCATTTTGAACCAGTTGAAAGCTTTTTATGGAGCTTTTAGGACACGCTGCAAGCAGGGAGTTACAGTAGTCTAATCTAGTCGTTACAAATGCATGGATAAGTTTTTCGGCATCACTTTTAGGCAGGATTCTTCTGATTTTGGCTATGTTGCGCAAATGGAAATAGGCTGTTTTACAAGCTTGATTTATATGAGCTTTAAATGAGAGCTCCTGGTCAAATAAGACTCCAAGGTTTCTTACAGTAGAACTGGAGGCTACACTGACATTGTCCAGTGTGACTATCTGCTCAGATAGAGCGTCTCGTAGATGTTTAGGGCCAAGCACAATGACCTCGGTTTTTTCAGGGTTAAGAAGCAGGTAGTTTAGTGTCATCCAGGTTTTTATCTCCTTCACACAAGTACTAAGTCTGTCTACTTGATCGCTCTGATCAGGTTTCATTGATAAATACAGCTGAGTGTCGTCCGCATAGCAGTGGAAGTTAATGCCATGCTTTCTGATAATGTTGCCTAATGGCAGCATATAAAGAGTAAACAGAATTGGACCGAGTACCGAACCCTGTGGCACACCGTAAATTACTTTAGACCTTGGTGAGGAGCTCTGGTTTACATTAACAAATTGGAACCTATCAGATAGATAGGATTTAAACCAGCTGAGGGCTGTTCCTCCAACACCTACATCACATTCTAACCTCTGCAGTAGAATGTTGTGGTCAATGGTGTCAAACGCTGCGCTGAGGTCCAACAGAACCAGGATTTAGACCAGTCCATCGTCAGCGGCTAATAACAAATCATTTGTGACTTTAACTAGTGCAGTTTCAGTGCTGTGGTGGGCTCTGAACCCTGACTGGAAAACTTCAAATAAGGTATTGTCCTGCAGGTGGCGACAAAGCTGTTTTACTACAACTTTTTCAAGGATTTTAGAGACGAAGGGAAGATTTGAAATAGGTCTGTAGTTTACCAATAGGTCTGGATCTAGATTAAGCTTTTTCAGAAGAGGTTTAATGACTGCATGTTTGAAGGACTGTGGAACATAGCCACTTTCGAGTGAAGTATTTATTATATTAAGAATAGGGTCTATAATTAGGGGAAGAATGTCTTTGAGGAGTCTGCTTGGAATGGGGTCTAGGACACAAGTGGAGCTTTTAGAGGACATAATGGCTGAAGTTATCTCTGCTTGATCGACAGCTGTGAACCTTTCTAAGTTTACAGGTGGATTTATATGGGACGTTAGATTTACAGCTTGGGCTAGTTCATATAAGTCTATTGTTTTATTCCATTCATCACATAGCCAGTTGGGGATGGGAATTGGCAGAGTCTGAAATAGATAGACAAATCTGGGCAAAAACTGTTTTGTATTGATCCTTTGGCATAGACTGAAATATGAAATATGGTTCAATTTGTCCAGGTCTTTTTTATAGGGAAAAAGGGGGCATATTGTTTTTCTCTAAAATTATGTCTTTAAGTCTTTATGGAGAACCACACCTAAATGTTTGACGGATTCCGTTTGCCATTTAAATGGGTAGGTCTTCCTAAATGTCAAAGGGCGTGTAAGATATAATTTAAGTATGTAGAGTTTAATGTATGTTTAGCTTGTATCCAGATATTGGGCTAATATTACAAAGGAAATGCATAGCTTTAGGTATAGAAATCTCTGGCTTGATAAGAAACAATTAGACATCATCTTCGAAGCAGAAAAAGCAGAAAAGTGTTTGGACAATTTGTCTAAATTAGCGTTCTAGTAAACCTTCTCCTGTAGTCTACTATTCCTGCAGAATATTGTAAATGGCCCAGGTTCTGCTGCTGACACATGTGACAATCAGTGATTCCTGGTGGTCTCGGCAGGAGAGGCCCAGCCCGTGGACTCCTCTCACTGTGGGTCAATTAGAACAGGACTAAGTAGTGCACTTAACCAATGGAGCACTCTAAACTCTCTGACCCTCCTGATTGCTCTCTGTGTCCACTAACTGTAAAATGGAACCAGAGTGCCGGACTCCTCATCCACCATAAGTGCTGACCGTTAAAAGTTGGAAGCACAATATCTAAGTTGATGTGATCTATGAGAGACCTAATAGCCACTCAAAATTTAGATTCATTCACAATCACAGCACAGCACTGCTCTTGGTGGTGGTAATAGATTTTTATAAATTGTAGATCAGCAAAATGTGAAGCATTTACTCCAGCCATCCAGTCCCTTTCATATCGTAATCTATCACATTTGAGCAGTTTATTGGTTTTCCATGAAGGTTATGGGCATCCTACAAGATCAGCGAAAAGTTACAAACATTATACCAAGTGGAGATTTGTGGAAACACAAATAGTTTAAAATAGATTCAAATCAAGCTACTGTATCTATAATACATATCTACTCAGCAACACACTGGCCCGTCCTGTGAGATGAAATGGGATGCAGGGATCAGCTCTTCTGTCCCATCTCGGCACACTCAAATTCCTTAAACACATTGGGAGAGACATGGCTTCCTCAGCAGTCTCCCGAGCACAGGACCAGCTCAGCGCCTGCCCTCAGAGTACAGCCATTATATTGAACCAGCGACTGATTCACTGACCTTCTTGCTGCCTCATGCCTTGCTAATGTAATCTAGTGCTTTTTGCTGCTGCTGCTGGCTCATGTCCCTCACCGATCTCTCATTCTGCACCGACTTGGTCTTTTTTTCTTTAAGCACAGTCAGGAGCACACTATCACTTAAGCTGCACTACAGCTTATGGTCAAAGATACGACAATATGTGATTCTTAAAAATAATTTGAACCAACATGGCACAAAGTAACATAAACATATGCAACTTTTTTTGGCAGATTTTACAAAACATTTTGTTATAGCTTTAAAACATGTCTTCTGTTCATCCTTTATGAGCTTCACCTGTCACTTCAAAATGCTGAACCTGTGCGGTGCAAAAATGATAAGGCAAAAGAACATTTCTCTTACCAACAAGGTGTTGCAGCAATGAAAAAGCAGCAGCAGATAAATAATGTCAAAAACGGGCCTAATAAAAAATAAAAGTGTTTAATTATGTTGAAACAACTGAATACATTTCTGTGGCTTACTCTGTCATTATGCATTTGTGTTTTATCCTGTTTTATCCACTTCACTGCTGTCTTAAATTGAACACAGAAATAAAGCAAAGTGTTAAGTAAATCTTTGTTAAAAGATTTGCTCTGTATTGAAAAGTTTGCACAACACTTTCTATTAGCCCTTAGTTTCTGGACATATTTACCACAAATCTGCGTCTCACTCACTCAAGTGTTTGGCCCAATTCCTCAGTAAGTTTAAATGAGCAGAGATCGTTGCAGTACAAGTCCATATATGATGTATAACTCGGATTACAGGAGCATGAAGAGCAGGTGGGGCTTTGCATGCATGGTATAGCATCCCTGTACAATGGCCACCGTTGCTAGGAGACAGTGATTCCAGTCTTTGGAGAGGACTTGATATTAGGGAATATTAGGGAGAGCAAATTGACCACAGGAGGCTTTAATCTGGTGTGAAACAGCAGCTGAAGTACACACAGTTTAAACATGTGGAGGCAGGTCAAGAGCCAGGACCATCACATTCTGCCAGGAGAGTCTGGACCTTTTCAAGATAAAGAGTTATAGGCCATAGGCTGTAACTCAGAATGTGGCTAGAAAATGAATTTCGCTCCACCACATCAAGACTACTTTTCAAAAGTGGTTTTCCAATCTCAAATATATACTTGAGCTGGGGGAAAAAGTTCTCCGCATGATTTCTGCCAGTATTTGAGAAAATAGGTGTCGAAGTTGCCAGTTTACCCAAATGTGACAAATTGGGGTGTGCACCCATCTTCATACCTTCTTATTTTTTTCATTCTTTGATTGATTACTTCAGAAATTCAGATTCTCAGAGACATAACTACTTTCTTGGAGGATGTAAAGTGGGGAGACTCTGGGTGCTTTAGTTTATGTGCAAATGTAAGTTAAAAAAACAGTTTTAACAATTTTGCATGTTATCGTTACGCACTTGAAAACTCTTACTCCACATTTAGTATTCAACTGAATGATTCAACAATTACAAATTCTCTAGTCTTCATTCATACTACACTATAAAAACATAATCTAAAAGTAGTATTTTAACCCTTTCAACACCAGTTGCCCATTTGAAGAAAGAAAAACAGGCTATTGGTAAAGGTTTTATTCTATAGAACGGATATAATTTTATGTAATGTATTTTCAATATGAACAAATAATTACAATCATAAAAGCAGTATTTACAGCGTGATAAACAGGCTAATTAACATGTGTATCTTTCGATCTAGTATAAGGCAAACTTTCTGCAGAATAGGATATACAAACAGAGGAATGATAGAAGTATGATTGATGTCAAAATGTGCAAGTACAACACTGGTTTGATTTTTACCTTTTGAGGACAAATATATATCTTGGCAAATTGACAGTAAACAAAGATCAACCTCCTCAGATACATTTACCATGTTAGACAATGTCAATTCATCACTAGCACCTACACACCAAGCTAGTAAGTTATAAAGTTCAATTGGCACAATCAACTTCTTCTTCTTGGTAGTTTGTGGAAATTCAGCTGTGGGAAGTCTCGCTGTAATCTCTTCTTCAGAAGATCGGATCTGTAAAAATTAGACAAGGAATAGAAATTCATAAGTATTGATAGATTACTATTTTATTTATGTTTTAGTTTTAGAATTATTTTATTTGTGTTTTAGTATCCTATGTTTATTGTTTATTTTGTGTTGTGTTTTAACAGGGTAACCACTTTTTTCACTGGGTTTTCCCTGTATAAATAAATAAAATGAAAATATGTAGACTCCTGCAGCTAACTGGATTGGTTTGATCTTGAATGAAATTTCATGAATAAACATAGCTGTGATGTTTATCTGATCTTCTATCGTTTTCTTTCATAAACAATAAGAATAATTTAATTACCGATAACTTCCATGACCATGGTGTTTTTTGATGAATTTCTGGAACAGGGACAAGAGCATCTTCATTCTGAGGATTTCCTGATTTTCAATCAGTTGTGTCCGGATGACAGTGTCATAGAATGCTGTATATGCATCGCCATACTCCCAGACTTTAGGTCACCTGTATAAAGCAAGGAAATGCAGTGATTGGTCAGTGATTGAAATATACTAGCTCACTACAAACAGAAATTTGCTTTGATTCAAAGGTCTTTAAAATTATCGTGTAGTCATTACAATTATTTTCAATTAAATTATGAATTTATCTAAATATATGGAAATATATATATTTTATTTGATTACCAAAATGTTACCTTTCATCACTTGTCTTCTTTGTCAGAAAGCTTGTGTATTCTTTGTAACACCTCTTGTGATAGAGGTGCCTTCAATGGCAACACAATCTTTACCTCTGGTACACATCAGGATGGATTCATCTGCTCTTGATTCAGCTGCTTTGACCAAACTTCCTAGTAAAGGAGAAGTCAAAGAATTTCAATCAAGGGTGAGCACAATCAGTAAACAATCACAAAAGTTGTATTGCCTTTTTATTCAACTCACATCATCATACAGTCTTACGTACATTACATCTACACCTACATGTAATAAACTAGGCACATATTCCTATAGTGATCTGTTCTTTTCTTCTGTATCTACCTCTGTATCTACCTGCGTTGCATCAATGAAATTTCCCCATGTGGGACAATAAAGGATTATCTTATCTTATCTTTGTATATTTTGGCCAACTTATTTCACTGTGATTAGTCCTATTTACCACGAGCAAGAGAAAACACACATGCAAGAATCAATATATAATCTACTCACCAGCAGTTAAAGTTTCAGCTTGGACCAATTTATCTTTGTCTTGTGAGCCTCTTTGATACAGCGATCAACTTTCTTGCAAATGATGCAAACTGCAGGAAGTACATCGCTTGACTTTTTAGATGATTTTGTCTTTACATCTGTGGTAGATCTCAGTCGTTTGGGAGAAGGTGGCAGAGTAGATGTGGTAGATTCAGCGTCATCCTCACCCTGTCCATGCTGCCCACAGACCGACTGTTTTGCTTTTCAGCACTAGTAATTCGTTTCTTGTCAATGAAACGTCTATAGCATGTAGGGTGAAACGTCTATAGCATGTAGGGTGAAACGTCTATAGCATGTAGGGTGAAACGTCTATAGCATGTAGGGTGAAAGCCTGGCTTGTTACTTTCCAGAAAATGAGAAAGATTTCCGTCCGAAGAAGCCACAGAAGACGTAGGATAGTTTTGTTTGGCGAAGTCGTCATTGTGTACACAAACAGCTGCCGCTAACGCGCGGTCTATTCCGTCGATTTCTATCCACTTCTGAGCACAAGTCATCAGCTTCCTCCAGCGGGCAACAGTCTGTGGCTGTGTTTGTTCTTTTTCTACCGCTGAAATGTGTGTGATGCATGTGTAATCCATATTTTCATAGCGTTTTCTATCGTTTTCTCGAGTGACAACATGCTCCACGGGAGCAGCCATGTTTGATGTTGTTGTGGTAATCTCTCCCCTGATTGGCTGATTCAGAGGCGGAATGATTCAGGCGTAGGGATATTGCGCTATCAGGCTGAGAATATAGTTCCGCATTTAAGTTATCGCCGTAAAAAACTTTAGGACTACGACAAAGTCTAAGGAATAAAGTCTGGCGGTAATGCAACACTCGGATGTCAACCGCCATAAAACAACAACAACAACAACAACAACTGGCGCGATGCGAGTGGAGCACTTTTGGTCATGAGCTAATGGTACAATGATAATTTTATATTTGAAGTCATTTTTTAGTCTTGTGACAGGTGTAGCGAACTTGAACGATACAGGCTACAGCCTATGGCCTATTATGTTACCTTTTAAATATGGTTGTATTTGGATGTTTGCAGTATGTAATCATTAGGCAACATTATAGCGAGTGGTGAGGATTGAAAGTGAATAAAATTAGCTCAAACCAAAAAGTTACAAGGACATAAAACTTTGAATAGATGGAATTGAAATTGAAAGAGTTTTTGATACTAAATTTCCAGGGGAAAACATGGAAACCACATATACATTATAATAAACAAAACATATCAAAGACTATTGGTATGTACATGACTATACATTACTTTGAGCTGTGGGGTTTTAATTTTAAGCCCATAATCAATTACATAGGTTTAGTACAGAAACGTCCGTGCGCCCTATGAATAAAGTTGGAAATTAACCTTGCCAGTTATAAATTACTTCCTATAATGTTTAAAGTTAAATTAAATACTCTGTAAGAAGGTGTTAAAAAAGTACAGCACATCCGGAATGTAATTGACAAAAAATGACAATACAAAAGAAGGTTGTAAGAATTCTTGCAAATTTATAAAAAAATGGATCAAACTTAAAACGCACATATGTACTTATGTATTCTCAGTGACCCTCAAAATTGAGCTCAAGTGCATCGTCTTTTCCACTGATCATCCCTGAGATGCTTCTACAACTTGACTGGAATCCACCTGTGGAAAATTCCGTTGATTGGACATGATTTGGAAAAGCACACGCCTGTCTGTATAAGGTCCCACAGTTAACAGTGACGTCCGAGCACAAACCAAGACATGAAGTCCAAGGAATTGTCTGCAGACCTTCGAGACAGGATTATATCAAGGCACAAATCCAGGGAAGGGTATCGAAAAATGTGCTCACAATATGGAAGGAGCTAATCAAAATATACAAAGTAAACAAAGATGTTAAAATCTTGACTCAAGGTGTAACATTTTTTCACCAAAGTGTAAAATACAATCATATGAAAGCACAGCAGAGAGTTGGGCCTTAGGTGACCATGACCGCGTTGGGCACTCTGAGAGATCTCCAGCGTGTCTCTATGGAGAGAAGAGAACCTTCCAGAAGAACAACCTTTTCTGCAGCCCTTCACCACTCAGACCTGTATGGCAGAGGCCAGACTGAAGCCATTTCCTCAGTAAAAGGCACATGACAGCTCTTCTGCAAAAAGGCACCTGAAGGACTCTCAGACCATGAGAAACAAAAATCTCTGGCCTTATGAATCAAAGATTGAACTCTTTGATTCATCAGGCCAGAATAAAGCGTGCACCTCCTGGCCAGTACCATCCCTACAGAGAAGCCTTTTAGGTGGCAGCATCATGCTGTGGGGATTCAGCAGCAGGAACTGTGAGAGAGTCGGGGGGTCGGATGGTTAAGGCGGCAGCGCACATGCCAGGCTCCACATGCAGCTGCTTGCAGTGTCATGTGTTTGAATCCCAACTCATGTCCTCCCTTCTCTCTCATTCCCATTTTATGCTCAGATGTCTTGTCTAGTAAAGCCCATCGGCCAAGGAATCCTTTAGAAAAGAAATAAGAAACCTGCTCCTGAGCGCTCTGGACCTGACAGGACAGGACACCGACCCTGACCACACAGCCAGGATAACAAAAGAGTGACTACAGGACAACTTTGTGACCCATTAAGTGACCCTTAAGTGGGCCCACCAGAGCCCAGACTTGAACCCAATGAACCATATCTACAGAAATCTGAAAATGGCTGAAAACAGATGTTCACCAACAAAACTTATTGTTGGGTTCTGCAAAGAAGAATGAAAAACACTGCCCATAAATAGGTGAGCCAATCTTTCAAAAAGACTTTAAGGTGAAATTAGCACCAAAGGTGCTTCAACAAAGTATCGAGCTAAAGCACTATGTGAATACTTATGTGCTCACAACGTGTAACGTTATCTGTGTGTGATGTGATGAAATGTGCTGTGATTGAAACTAAATAAACTGAACTAAACTAATTTTGAAACTGCAAAGACAAATTACACAAAACTGACCAGTTTTTTCCCAGTTTAAAAAATGATTTAACAAAATAAAGGTGTATCAGGTAGTATTTGTCAAAACATAACTATTGTGTTATTTATCTGGATTTTAGCCCTTGTTTGCAATATGGTTTCTGTAACATTTGTGTGTCACATCCGCTCATTGGGGGAAAAATAGTCAAATGTTTTTAATCAAATTCTAAATATCATGTTGTAGTCTAACCTGTTCTATGCACCTTATTTAACCTTGAAGGGCAGAAGATAAATACATATAATCTGAGACCACTGTATTGCAATACCCCATTATAAATCAGCTTTTCTTTTAAAAGTTGATTTAATTTATTTTTTTTAAATGGCTTAAAGATTGCAGTCAAGATCATTACCAACTTTTCCAAATCATTACCAGTAATATTATGCAAACAGAAAAAATGCTGTCAATTAACAATGGTTCAAAAGAATGACATTACACAATATGAATTAATAGTGTATGGATAGAGATGTGCCGCGGACACAGACAGCTCTTCGATAATGTCTTTAACGTATTCCTATTCTGTCTCTTTAAATTTTTCATTATTATGGTGTGTTTGCCCATTTTTTCCATGTCGACATTATCTGCAAGTCTCTTAAATTAACCTGTAATGTTATCTGATTTAATTGCCAGTGCAGCTGATTCTGCTTTATGAGCAATAACCCATTCACCCCAGAGGCATATCAATCCTAATGTATCTATTAAAGTCTGTCTATGACATTATTATGATTAGTCACTTTGTTTTTGCGGCACACAATCACTGCTGAATCTAAATGGGAACAGAGAATCCTGACATGGTTTTTGCCCCTGTCAGAGCTCATTGGGGCTGGAATAGTGGGACGTTTCACGGATGGTATCAAGTATTGTTTTATGTATTTTTTTAACATGCAGCCTTCATAATCAAAGCCTCAATACTATATTCCCACCCAAAAGAGCGTTATAACTAATATAACTGACAAGACAGGAAGTGAAGGAATTCCTATTAAAGACCTATTTTGTTCATTGCTGTGTAGAAACATCTAAACTGCCACTGTGCCCTTTCACCTGAAGACAATATATGGACCTACAACTCCATCCAGTGGTCAGGTGTGTAATACCCACATCTCTACTGTACATTTGGAGGTTTTCACAAAATCCTCTTTTATAATGTTTCATCGGGATTGATACGGAACACACACTCAACAGTAAGTGCAAAAATTACCCAATTAAATCAAATGTATGAAAGAAGAAAGGAAAGCAAGAAAGGAAGGAAGCAAGCAAGCAAGCAAGCAAGCGAAGAATCCTTCCCCTCTACATTACTTCCACCGAATCACACCTTTTGAGAATATGGGCGCAACAAGTGCTTCAATCTGTATTTAAAGCTACTCTCATGATCAAATTGACAGAAGAGTTTCATACACGGTGCTGCACGGTGGCTGAGTGGTTAATGCAGCAGCACCTATGCCAGGCTCCATGTGCAGCCGCCCGCAGCGTTGTGAGTTTGAATTGCTGCATGTCCTCACTTCTCTCACCCTTTCACGCTGAAAACTGTCCTGTCTAGTAAAGCATATGGGCCAAAAAATCCTTTAAAAAAATGAATACAAATGTTTTACTGAATAAACTATTCCCAACTGCAGGTTAACTTGTGTTTTTGTTTAAACATGTCATAATAATAATTTGCCTTTAGTTCCAGCTGTACATTTAAAAGCAATAGCCTTGATGGCTTTATGTGCAGCTGCAGTTCAACAGTCTTCCTCTGCATATGCAGCCTGCTTTAAGATGAGTAATTACTACTCTATATACTGTACTAGCCCATTTAAAAGACCGCTGCAGTCTGAAAAGATCTCAGTAACTGAAGAGCAGCCGATGTGTCAAAGAGAAATCACACCAACCACTGGGTTTAAGAAAACAAAATGAAGAGCCTGTGCAAACTCCAGCTCATGAAAGACCCTGAAAGGATCCAGGTACACCCTCCAATTATGTTCTCCACCAGCTGTGCAGATAGAACTTTTTCAATGCATTTATAACTCTGTGACTCACAAAATATCAATAAGTTATAAAATGCAGGCTCTTCAGACTGCATAAGCTAATGTATATACACAATATTCCAGAATATATTTCAAATAGTGTGTAGTAAGTTAAAAAATAAGTATTTTAATTTTCAAACCAAATTCCTCTTGATGGATTTTTTTTTTCATTACACCGGATGTCCTTCCTTCTCTGTCATCTTAGCCAAAATTAGAATCTCCACCAAGATGAATTATGTTGAAATAGGCACTGTAAAATTTAACTGTGTTGCACTTTGACCACAGGGGTGTGAGTGTTTTTGCATATGCTGCAGGTTTCCATTGAAGCCATCTGGCCAAATTGTGCACGAGGAAAGAATAATCTGTGTAAGTGGTCACTACAGGGCAGTAGGTGTCCTGGGGGTCTCCAAGGTCAAATCTGTGCACACATGACAGATATGGAGAAATGAACGTGTGCATCTTGGTGGGACTGAGGTCGTCCTTCTAATGGGGCCATATGGTCATCAAACAAACACAACTGTTCCTTCTCCCCTGCTCATAATAAGGGCATAAAGCAGCTGCCTTCATGGGGCATGGGAGAAGAGAAAAGCCAGAAGTGATTGTTTGCACCAGAACCAATAACCAAAAAGAGAAGCATTGTGGGGGTTTTAAGAGGCTAATTAGGAGTTCTATTTACAATAAGAATGATTCATAAAAAATTGAATTACAAAGGAATTTTAGACAGCATGACATTCCTGTGTACTTTAAACCGAGCTACACCTCAAAGGTGCGTTCACACCGCAGCGTCCAAATTCTCACTAGATCCCTGACACATGTGCAGGTGAGGAGATGTGTTTCTCAGTGTGGCTGTTCTCTTGATGCGATGGAAGCTTTACAAAGTCCAAACACAAAAGCTTCTCTGGGTCTACCAGATTCTGCAGAGCCAATTTTAGTGAATATCATCATTTGCTCCAAGAGTTGTGTCTGGATGAAGAAGGCTGTACAGTAGGTGAGAGCAAACACTGCAAAAAAGACTGTATCAACACAAAAGGCACTCAAGTTCTGGATTGCAGTCGGCCCTGCATATTCAAAGCCACAAACCACTCGTTTGAAAACTGTGAGGTGAAGATTTTAAGTAGGAAGAAGAGGTAGTTATTTTAGCTTGATGAGGGAAAGGTAATACATTGGTGTCAGCAATTAATAATTTAACCATACAAAAACCGTTTACTTTGAAACACTTTTGCTTTAGTGGATGTAAAAGTTGTTACATCTTTGCCTTTATCAATTTTCAATAATTTTTTCCCTCCGTGACCTGAACAGCTTTCCTATACACAGTACAAGCTTGATTTTTGCTTTGATCACACACCAGCCCTCACAAAACCCAAGCTCTTGGGTTACTCATAAAAGGAACAGACGGGGATGTTTTGGTGGTGTGTTTTCAATAAAAAGTGCAGCGTCTGTATTACTGAGGATTCTCTGGTCATTTTCCCAGAGTTACAAAAGTCTGAGGCTCTTACAACAACAAACTAACAATTAACTCAATCAGTGCAGTTCAGATTTGTATTCTCTCACTCTGAGCTTCGGTTGACCAACTGCTGTGTTTTTGATGTTCATTCCTGTTTCATTGCTCCCTCGGGCTGTTGCTCTATTCTCAGGATGCAGAGTCCATACTCGTGCGGTACAATCTATTGGGTGCAAACTCTGACAATGGATTTGAGAAGTTCACAAGCTCATTCCTTCAGCTTTTGGGACAGGATGACTTGATGACATCACAGGAAATAAAGCTGATGTGAACACTTACCATAAAAGCCAATAGTGAATCAGAAACTGTATTTAATCAAACAAAACATTTGTATACAAAGTATTACAAATATACATCGTGATAACTTAATAAAAAATACACTATCAAAGATAAAAAAGTCATTCTAATCATACTTATTGAATGTGGTTTATTCGAGAGTTATTATTGTCCAAATAATTTCACTAACTATAACTAACTTTCTATAATAGTTTGTTTTCTAGGTGCAGTTCGGTGTGGCGTTCTGAGGGTCGTTTAGCTTAGCCCCCTGTCCAGTGTGGCGAAACCAGACTAAGCCATCTCATGTTTTGATAAAAGCCAACAACGCCACCTGGGACCAGCTAAATATAAAGGCACGTAGGTTCGTCGTGATAGGCAGAGAATTGAGGTTTAGCAAAATAAATGTTTATTCGTACATTGTCAATAAATTAAATTAAATCGGACATTACAGTTTGCATAAATTACGTGTGGTTCAGTGTTCATCTCCAAGCAGGAAGGACACAACTGCAAGGCAAGAAGACAAAGAAGGCAGCAAGTAGAAGGCAACAAGGCAAAGAAGGCAGCAAGTAGAAGGCAACAAAGGCAAAGAAGGCAGCAAGTAGGCAAGGCGGCGACAGTGCACCCTAGCTCCATGGTTCAGATCTATAAAAGACAACATGGTCACTAAAATGTACAACTGTATTATTTGAATTACCCGCTACGCCACGCACCTGCAGCTGGATAAATGAGACGGAGGACTGGACAGACTAAATAGCACGCCCGTTAGCCGGCATAACGGGCGGCACACAGAGCGCGCGGGCCCATGGCAGCAAGCACTGAATTAAAGTTACAATCAGCGTTAAAGGACGCTAACGGTCTCACATCTGAATATAGGGAATACTACCTGAGAGTGGTGTGCGCGGCGCAAACACCGGGAACCCGGAAGCGAGATCGCGAGGTCAGAGGGCGCAAGGTAAGCGCGGGAGCGCTTTTAAGAGTGGTTGACGTCACCGTCAGCCAATAGAAATTCTGCTTAGCAGTAGAGCCCACCTGCAGGCTATACTGCTACATAAGTGAATACAATGTACCTAGTTAAAAACTTATTTCTTTCGTATTTCTTATTTGAGTTCCTATTTCATCTTTTGGTGTTCAGAATACAGTTAATTTTCTAAACTCAAAGGAATACACTGTGGTATTTGCAGTAGCAGTTTTTGGGGTGGTTGGCCGCTAAGGAGCGCACTATATAAAGTACGTATGGACGAGTCTCCTCTGATGCATCCTTGGTGAAACAAGCAGCGCAAGTTTTCATCCGGGGATTTCCAGCAATCTTGAAGAGAGGCAAACTTTGAATTGGAACAGGACTAGGTAGTTTTTCTTGCCTCGGAGGGTCTAAGGAGCTGGGACATTGTTTAATCTGTTCTCACTGTCGCCCTTCGAGGCAGCCACTGTTGTGATTTCGGGCGTTACGAAAATAAATGTAATCGAATTGAAGTCCAGAAACACAAGTCTACAGAAGTAAGTGGATTGAGAAATGGCCTCTGCATGTCTCTGGTACCAATCAAGCCACAAAGCCAGTGAGCACGTTGTGAAAGGGTGTGTGAAAACAGCCGTACAGACAACATACAGGATTCCATCGTCAACAGGTTTTACCAATCCCCATCTGTTCAAACGCACAAAATAACAACTAAAAATACGGTTTCACCTCATTCATCTTGAGAGAACATGTATGTAGTCCATGTTAAGGCCTAAATACACCTGAAAAGCCTTATTCTAAGTAGATTCTTTGGGTTGTACCATGGCTAAAAGTGCCGCCGAGATGATATTGGTAACAACCTACATAATGATGGTGGGGTCTAGGCTTTCCATGCATTCCATGCACCTCTTATTCCTTGCATTCACTAACCCTTCCCTGTGCCATTTCACATTATTATACATAACTTGGATGGGAGACCTCTGAAACACCAGGAAATGTCGTTGGGACTTTACCCACACAACATAATTTCTGAAAATATTTGATTTGATTTATTTGTATGTGTGGATTACAACACTAACACTGTTACCTTTATCTTGAGGGAAAGTCATGTCTCTAGCCCCTAGAAAAACAGCTAAGCGCCAAAACTATTTACATTCACTTTAAGGACTTAAGGATTCTTTGTAATGGTGTTCTTCCATCTTAGATATTGCCTGGAAAATCCAGAATGATATCTCTGTATTTTTATACAGATCTATATCAGTCGGGTCACTCCATAATCTCCCTGAGTTCAGATGTGCATGATTGACAGCTGCTTATGAGTGTGACAAGCGAGTGTTTTAATATTGTTTTGATTAAATTAAGAAAAAAAACAACAACGCCACTGGAGATTAATCTAGAAAAATAATTCTACTAAAAAGGACACACAGGTAAATTCATTGAACGAGGCAGTGCTGAATGAATAAATTACATGATTTATTTTCATGGACTGAAAAACATTGCAGATTTCTCCAGAATCAATGAGTGAAGCATAAAACTGTTAATCTGAGACGAGAGTAGTTTGATTTTGTTCTAAATGACAAATGACCAATGAACTCTGTTTTACATGCGTCAAGGAAATAAACGCATTTGATTGAACGGCATGTTTTGAGTTTGACTCAAAGCGCAACGGAGCGACAAGTCTCACCCTTTGGAAAGAATTAAAGAACTGTGTCTTCTGGATGTACCGTTGCATTAAATATATAAAACATCTGAAACTTCTAAACCTGGCTGACGCAGATTGAGGTGTTGAGTTCTACACAATATAAATCAGTTCGGAAAAGGCATAACGTCATGAAGAATATTTGAATCTGATTGGTTCAAGCGTCACAACAGTGGAACAAGCCGAGAAATCAAACAAATGTTATTTCCAGTCGAAGAAAAGCACAGGCTTCTTCCCCATCCTCAAACACACAAAGCGCTTCTATGAGCACATTTTTAAAAAACAAAATAGTCCGTAAATCTGCTAAAATGGGCTAAAGCACGTCTGTTGGAGTTGCCATGTGTGCATGCTTGTCCTTTTGACTTCCCCCAATCAGCAGCTGGGCTCAAAACTACCAGCGCGAGCCAAACCAGATGGAATCTCAAGAGTTTGTGAAACAAATATTGCAGGAATTCATCTGGTTGGCCAGATTAGCGAAATTTAGTAAACTAAACGACTCAACAAAACAGCGCCACAGTTGTCGAATGGGGCATGGGGCATTGAATAAACTATTAGATAGATGACAGTAGTCGGTTGAGAAACCCTTTGTGGGTATTTATTGAGCTGAGTAAGCCATTACACACACTGACCTCTAATGTCAAACAGATATACTGCACCAGCAGCTTAACAGCCATGTGGATTTAGCTTATTATTAGGCCCGAGCCAAAGGTCCCGGTGAGGGACTTATTAAAATTGTATCCGGCGGCTGGAAAAATGCAAAAATCGAGTAGTAAACAAGGACGGATATGCTAGAGAGTGGTATTAGAAAAGAATAAAACTCTGTGAGTTTTAATTTTGAGTGAAGATTTTGTGAGGAAATATTGAAAGACGACTCAGTATTCAAATGTGGCCGTGGCAACCTTGTTAACAAAATTGTGATTTTGTTTTTAAGTGTTAAAAACTTGCATTTCTCTGGCATGAGATTTTTTGGTGCTTTGTGATGAGCTGAACGCAATGATATTAAATACATCGAATTGAATTGAAAAATAAAATATATATACCTATATTTTACAAAGGCTCTACAGCGCCCCCTTGAACATTTGAATGAAGTCAAAAAAAATACTTTGACATAAACAAAAAATAAATTTGGCACAGACATCCCTCACCAGCAAGGACCACAACCCCAGCTGCGATACAAAGTGTTTATTGGCATACGAGAAACATGAACTTTTTGGCGATGAGGCCTGAAGACTCTTGGGCCCCGATACCCCAGTCTAGGAGATAAATTAGAACTTAAAAAGTGTGGGAGGGAGGGGCACGAAGTCATGAACGCTGATGTGTATGACTTGGATGCCTAAATAGTGTAGCCTCAGGAAGGGGCGTGAAAGGGCCGTGGTCCTGCTCCCGAACTTAAGATAACAAACTTAGCTTAATTTCTTGCCATTCTAAAAAAAACGCCAATAACGGCATACCTCTAGCTTCAAGCATGTTACCGTGACAACCTGACGAATAGACTTTCATCTCAAAACTGTTTGTGGGGGAGGGGAGATGTAGGCGGGGGGATTAGAGGTGTGCTCTTCGCGGTGGCTTGTACCCCGCGGTCACAAGCTGGGCGAGGGTCTTTATCGCCATGCGTGGCTTTAATTAGTATTATTATTATTTATTGTTCAGATATACGGTACCGTTACGGTACCTTTTTTTTTTTTGGGACAATAAAGCAATATCTTATCTTATCTTTAATAAAGTCATCAGTGTCAGGCACTCTCTGTAACTGGACCAATGCAACATTTACTTTAGATACACAACTATAAGAGCAGAAGTCATGGGGATTTAGTTTTTAAAGTAAAAATAATGTGATGAAGAATCAATCAAGTTTGATGATGTAAAACACTAATTGTTGAACAAAAGCTCTCAGTAAAGAAATGTATTTTGACTATAAGCTTATATAAGTTAATGTGTTGATTTGATTGAGTAAGTGTGGCAATAGTTATAATGATAATTAAGAAACTGATAAAGTATTAAGTACTATAGAAAGATTTGTTCATTCTATTAATACAACACACTGTAACTGAAGGTGGGCAGTACCTCAAAACCTCAAAATAGAGATAATATTGTGAATGTTGTTTTGTAGATATGCAAAATATGAGTAGAGGAAACTGTTTGTATTGAAAATGCTACAAAAACAGCTGATTAAAAATAAAAAAATGTAACATATTTGGTCTGCACACAGACATTTTAAGGTTTGTCTGATAATTATTCCTCACCTAATGTTAGCAAATGATGCATAGGCCTGTTCCAGTATCACACTCCCATATGACATATATCCCATATGAATACATAATGCAGTTGTCTTTCTTAACTGTCTTTCCAGTGAATGACTGAATCAGAATCAGAATCAGAATCAGAAAGGGTTTATTGCCGTTGTCGATGAACAAAATTCACAAACATAGGAACTTGCTTTGGTGATTCGGTGCAACATAAAACAATGAAGGATAATAAAGCAACATATGTAAAATCAAAAAGGGCTTGCATTAAATAAACAGGATAAAAATAAAAATAGGTTTACTATGTAATTGTAATTGTATGATTTACAGTTAAATTGACAGATGTAGTGCAGAAAGTGAACAGTGCAGTGTGTGACTGATTCAATTATAGTTAAAGTAACAGGTATTAGGAAGTAAATACGTGCTGCTGAGGTGTACTTTTCTCAGCACCTCTTCATGCTCTCAGTCTTTCACCTGCTTTAGTTCAAGCACTAAAGTGAACTGTATGTTTGTTTGTTGGTGTAAACCCTTCAGACGTCCATGAAAAGATTCAGTTGAAACGTCTTGTTTTTCTAAAACAGTTCCCAGATGACGACAATTGAATCTTTATGTTTGTTTGTTTGTATGTTTGTACGTATGTAGGTATGTACATATGTACATATGTATGTATGTATGTGTCATAAAATGTAAATATATGATTATATTTGTGTGTTAAAAGTTATCTGCATCATTAGCCTGGGGGGAGGGAAAGGCATGTATTTCTAATAACATGTGTGAAGATGTTGTAGAAGCAGCCGTGAGGAATGTTCCTCCCATCCTGGGGACCAGATGGGTAGAACATTCACCAAGGTTTTTATCTCTAAAGATAATACCAAAGAGTCGTAAAAGACATGTGTCTTGATGTGAAGCTGACCAATGAGAAATGTGACCTGCCTCCTTTTTATGTGTGATTTTAATAAAATGACTTGTAAGAGGGAGGAACGCTGAGAGTGATTTTGGAAAGTTGTTCAGGTTGCTTACAACATCTTGACTCGGCTAAGCCTTCCTCTCCCTTGCAAGCCACACAAAAGACTGACGTTTCTGTGTCGTTTAATATTCTAAGTTGAATTATGTTCTCTGACTGTTAAGTAATAGCATTGATTCATGTGTAATTTCTTGACATTTTAGTGGTCCTTCGAGCCGGATGACAAGCTGTTCTTCGTGGAGAGTGAACTGCAAATCGGTGAAGTCTGTGCACAGCTAAAGGAAGTCCACTTTTCCCGTGGCCGCCCATCAGCGCCTCATTCTCCGCGGGAACAGCCCGTCGTTTCGAGTCAGCGGAGAACAGACGACAAAGAGGTCAGAAAAATTTTGTGTGTGAAAAAGAGTTAGCCATAAAACGTTTTATGCATTTAGTTTGATATTTACTGGAAAAATATTGTATGCTTTTATGCGCAGTTAGGTATTACTGAGGAAATACCCAGTTTCATATTACTGAGGAAATATTTTAGGCTCTTATGCCCAGTTTAGGTATTACTGAGGAAATACCCAGTTTAGGTATTACTGAGGAAATACCCAGTTTAGGTATTACTGAGGAAATACCCGGTTTCATATTACTGAGGAAATATTGTAAGCTTATGGACGAGATAAGTTTCTCACATAAGCAAGGAGTTTAAATTGCTCACCACGAGTTAAGTTTCTCACCGAAAGTGATTTAATGTATGCTTTGTGTACGAGTTTGTTACTGACATAAAGACGAGTGAATGTAAGCGCTGTGCACGGGCGTGGTAAGTAAGAGAGAAGTGTGGATGTGTGAATGAGGATTAATAAGTGATTCACTAACAAGTGTGAATCACAATTAATCATACAAGGGTCACAAGGCGTTATTCTGAAAGATCTAAAATTTGCAGTCACGGGTGAATCTTTAAACACCTAGCATTATCTCCGGTGGAAAATCAATAAGAAATTCTACTAGAAGCTTGAGATATGACGTGTCTGTAAAGCAAGTAGCATTTCTCTCAGACGACCGAGACCACATAATGCCAGAATTATCACCCCAAACTGTAAAAAGACAAAGGAAAAGTCATAAGAGGATTTTGGAGGGAGACTTCCAGGGTGCGCAGATGACGTGGCAGAGAGGGGGAGATAAGGGGGGTCAACAACACAGGAGAATGGGGACAAAGCAGTTCAGAGGATACTCTGAAGGAAGGTTAATGAATTAGTAACTAAACCTAGCGGGTTTTAAATTTTAGTATTTGAACAAATTTTAAGGGTTTTGTTTTGATTGACAACAATCAATTATAAAGATTTTATTAAATTTGATAAGAGATGAAGATGAATTCAGATTTTTATAGATGGCCAATATTTTGGGGAATGTGATCACAGACAGGACACTTCCTGTCCCCGACATAGAATACAAAAGTTGTGTTTTTACGGTATCGTGTTTTTTGTGTGCACCAAACAAAGCTATGTTTTGTTTTGTTTTATTTTTGGACTTGACGAAAATTATCTTTTTGGACTTAATGCATGACTAGATGAAAGTACAGGACGAAAAGACAGAAGTGTTTTTAAATTTAGGATCAAATACAGGCACGGGCCTGGGAGTGATAATATGGGTAAATTAGTGACTACTGATGTTTTTGGACATAGAACGGGCAGTAAGTAAAGTGATAGTAAAAGTATATCAGTAACTTATTTATTTGTATTATCATGAGGAAACCTCGTATTGCATGTAGACGTAAGCGAGGGAATAAGTTAAATACTGACGTCCAATGCCCTCCCAGAAAAGACATGAATGGGTCATTAACTAAAGACAACAGGACAACAAGTCATAAAGATAGTCAGAGATAAGGGGCTATTGACTGGCAAAGAATCTGGAGGACTCAGGATGGAGCAGATGTTGTTATCTTTACGGATCACAGGGACACCAAGAGGTTACACCTCAGGGGGGGTTGACGTGACAAGAGGAAAAACAGGTTGATAAAATGATGTGCCTTATGTACAAGGGGAAGGTTTAGGATCATTTTGATTGTTATAAACATATAGACTTGCTAGAACAAACTAATACACAATGTTTGCAAAGCACCACATGAGCAGGTGTGAGAGATTGAGTTTGAATCTCACCTGAAGCACATATAGAAGATTAGCACATATTACATTAGATGTGTGACCTTATGCAGGCCACATAAACAGAGGAGATGTGAAATTATTAATTATGTGAAGAATATTCAAAGTTGTGAACTGACCCTTATGGCCAGCTCAACGGGGAATTATTGAGATAATTATTATTGTTTGATGTATTTGTATTGCCCACACACACACACCCACACACACACATACATACATACATACATACATACGCGCGCACACGTGGACACCAGCCTTTTAGAGTTTGAAACATTTAGAGTTTGAAACATTTAGAGTTTGAAACATTTAGAGTTTGAAACATTTGGAGTTTGAAACAAATGGTGGTAAAACAGATAGGTTTGGCAGTGTCGGATAACAGACACATAGACGGTTTACAGACACACAGGGTGGGAGCCCAGCGCCGTGGAAGGGGGGGCTCAGCCAGGGATGTGACCACTGAACTGTGAAAGGTCAAGAGGTGACATTGTGGAGTGGAGTGACAGACGCAATTCCATCTCTTCCTTGATTACATCCTGGATTAGTGAACGTTGTAAACTATCTGGATTATTGAATTTTGGTTAAATGTAGAAGTTTGAGAAATGGGCAAAGCCATTTATCAAATGGAGGGATCTACGAGTAAACAAATATTCTGAATCAATAATTACTAAAAAAAAAATTGTAAACAAGAAAACTGTTTGAAATGCACTGAATTGTCGAAAAGACTTTGGTTATCACCGCAGAGAACGTGTTGGAGATGTGGTGTTTACAGAGACGGAGCCAAGTGGACGGAGCCACATCGTGTCGTCCTCACACCGACAATTGGAGGGACGAGAACATGGGTGCTCTCATGGGAAAGTGAGAGAAATGTCTGGACAACACAGCGGCAGAGCCATAACATCGCAGACGCAGGACTTCATTTGTATTCTTCGTTTTTGTATGCAGAGACAACAGACAGATTCCACAGTACGCAAAGTACTATACTCTGCTACGATGAACGAAAGCCAGAGGCTACGGTGCGCAGAGTACCATACTCTGTGGAAAAAGAATCAACAGTTATCATCATCACAGCGATGACGATAATATGGGTGCTGAACACCTGTATTATACAATCGGGACAATCGATCAACATACACAGAAATGGAATAAAGGGAAGAAAATAAGTGATCAACATGAAAGGTTATGAAATGTGTAATGTGAAATGTACAATGTATAATTGACATGACAGTAGCTGAAGAAACACAATGGCATATTATACAGCCACTGTTGTTTGCACTAACTAAGAGAGTTTTTTATCGGCTACAACATAACGACATGCAATGTTAATGAGATTATGAATTGAGATGGGAAATGTACCAGTTCATATGTGTAACCTAACTGTGCAGATAGCGAAAGAAGGTCTCTTAAGAAACCAAGCGAGGACGTGATATGGTGGTACGATGGTACGTATGGTGGTGTGGGGACACAGTGCTGAGGGCACTTGGAAGGACTAGGACGTTGTGCCTATATCTCTTCTGTGACCAGCATCACCCAGAACCATACCGCAGGGTCAAGGTCGAGAGGTTAGTGGACAGTCTGGTCCCAGTAGCACCTGATACTACGTATTTGATTCTATTGGGGTGTCCAGAGAGGTTCCTGACGAGAACTGACTGACCAGAGAGCAGCGGGTTTAAGGACTTTCCACTTGTACTTCTATATTTCCCATCACACCGCACAAATTATAGACAAGATAAATTATCTGTCTTTCCAATTACAAAGGTTGACTAATCTGACTCACAATTTAGGACTTGCTCTCGGGTCACAGTTGCATCACACCGCTTTAATGGCGTGGCAAACTCGAATGGCAGTAGACATGTTATTAGCTGAAAAGAAAGGAGTTTGTTCGATTTTCAAAGGTCAATTTTGTACATTCATCCCTAATAATACAGCCGCGGACGGCTCAGTCACAAACACTCTGTCACAATTGAGAACTATGTCTAAAAAAATGAAAGAACACGCTGGAATAGACAATAAAATCTCAGAATGGTTAGAAAGCTGGTTCGGCAGGTGGACTGGTATCGTGGTTCCGGTACTGACCTCACTGTTGGTAATAATTGCCTGTTTTGTGTTTTGTGGATGTTGTCGCATACCAATGTGTAGACACACTATAGAACGTACAGTGGAAGAAGCGATCACAAGCCGAGGGCATCATAGTTATGCCTTAGTAGCTATAGAAGAAGATGAAACTGTATTAATGTGCATGACCCTTTGAGTGTAAAATGTATTATGTTCACACCAATATGAAAAACATGTTGAAAACTGAAAAGAGTAATGTGTTTGGCATATGAGACAGTGGGCTAATGCTTTGATAAACAGGAGGGAAATGTGATAAAATGTAAATATATGATTATATTTGTGTGTTAAAAGTTATCTGCATCATTAGCCTGGGGGGAGGGAAAGGCATGTATTTCTAATAACATGTGTGAAGATGTTGTAGAAGCAGCCGTGAGGAATGTTCCTCCCATCCTGGGGACCAGATGGGTAGAACATTCACCAAGGTTTTTATCTCTAAAGATAATACCAAAGAGTCGTAAAAGACAAGTGCCTTGATGTGAAGCTGACCAATGAGAAATGTGACCCGCCTCCTTTTTATGTGTGATTTTAATAAAATGACTTGTAAGAGGGAGGAACGCTGAGAGTGATTTTGGAAAGTCGTTCAGGTTGCTTACAACATCTTGACTCGGCTAAGCCTTCCTCTCCCTTGCAAGCCACACAAAAGACTGACGTTTCTGTGTCGTTTAATATTCTAAGTTGAATTATGTTCTCTGACTGTTAAGTAATAGCATTGATTCATGTGTAATTTCTTGACAGTATGTATGTATGTATGTATGTTGTACCTCAAAACCCCATTAAATAAGGAGAGCAATATTTAAATATATTAAAGCTGTATTACCCTTTTTTCTTTTTTAGTTTTTCCCTCCATTGTATTGTACTGCAAGCTGTTGTCTGATCGTAAACGCAAAGTCAACCCAAAATTGTACAGAGCCATGTGCATGGCTGTATGATGCTGACAGGCACCTTCTTCACTTCTCCGTCAGAAAGCTGTTCTAAAGCTGAGCTAGTGGCCAAAAACGCTTGCATGTGAATACTAGCAATGTGCCATAGGGTATATTTGGATACCCTTTTTTCAGTTAGAAATTCAGATATTTCAGCTTTAACTTCCTTTTCAACCAAAACCTAAACTTTCCACTGCTCCTTAAATATTGGCCCAGCATGTGTACTATTTTCTTCACCAAGATGCAGCCAGAGGATTTAGCAACCAGCATCAAAAGCGGACACCTAAATGAGATTCTTGGCATGTTTGTGCCCACTCACTGAGAAATCAAACTTGAAACACAGTGACAGCATGACATCCAAAAGCCTTTTTCTTAAAATGATGGCATCTCTCCAAGGACACTCTCCGTCTTTCCTCTGAATCTCACTTCATCTATCCAGCCTTGGTGACTCTGGGCAGGGGTCACTCAGTGTCTAGTGTGCCCCGTGGCAGCTCCATGAATTATGTATAAGGCATTTCTATGTGGATAATGTGCTAAAAAGTGCCCCCTGTCTGCCCTTGTTATTCGAAATTCTTTCACAATGAATGATGACAGACATTGGGCTGCCAAATGTCCCGTGCAGGACACCATAGGCATTTTTGTGCTAACAGGAGGGGAACAACATCTGGCTGCTGAATGCTATGCTGATTTGTCAATCTTAGAAATGCATTTGGTCTTATAGTTATAGCAGTCGGCTGTTTCCTAAAAGCACCAATGGCCTGTGTTAAATGCAATGCCAAGTACAAAGAATAACTTTTAAATAAAGCCCAACAAAAACTTGGGCAGTTGATGACAACAGCTTGAGTCACAGCAGTGGATCATTTTCTCGGTCAATGATAAATATGAAGAACGTTCTTCTCTCCTCAGCACTGGACCAGGATCACCCAATTACCTACTTCGAACACCCAGAAAAATGTTTTATTGATTGGTTTTAGTTTTCTGGCATTATTCAGATGTTCAGATCACTTTGTCTGCCCAGGCCGTCCATCATGACATGTCTTATTCACCTTATGTTTTGAGTGAACTTGAGTTGAACGATGAAAACATACAACATTGAGATTTATAAGGAAACTACCAAGTACAGGAAATTACTTTGACAAAGAAAAATAAACACCCCAACATTAAAAATAATTTCAAAAATGTTCTGCGCTTTTAAATGTAGATTTTAATTTATTTTCTATAAGTCTCTTGGATGTGTAAATGTTTTAAAATATGTGTGCTGTTATATTTTCCCTTTGCTCCAGGTCACCCTTGAAAAAACAGGTCTTGAGCTCAATGGGTTTCATACTTGGTTATTCAATTCAATTTATTCTTGTAATGCCCAAAATCACAACAGCGGTTGCCTCGAAGGGCATCAGTGAAAAAAATATTAAATAATGTTCATGGGAAATTAGCAAATGTTCCAGCATCCTCTGACCTTAGCCCCTCGTTCTCGGCATGGACGAATTGCCAAACTTTGACCAGTTCCACGGTTAAGGAAAGATCTGACTCGCACGGACGGACAGGCGGACGCACTTTCATTTGCAGAGAGACTGTGGCGCTGGAACCACTCAGGAGGAGAACCAGTTCTTCAAGGCAGATCAAGAGCCGTTCATCTGGAGTAGATACCATTTCTCCAGGCAGTTTAATAATTAAAGGTTTATGAATTATAGATAAATAAATAGGGGGAAAGTGTCCTATTATATATTGTGTTTTCAAGGAAAGATTGAAATATTTAATCCCTCCTTCTTTATCAAAGACAGGAGACGGACTCGTGACTTGTAAAGAGTTCCCTTGCTCGTTACTAGTGATGGTGATCAATACTGATTAATAGTGATCAATCTGATGTCAGTGATACCAACAAGTTTTGTATTAAAATGCATTGAAACTCCCGGATGATGGCCGCCTAGATTAGACGAGCTTTGTCGAGCTGCAGTGAAATCTAACTGACAACATGCCTTGAAGGTGGAAAAGCTCTATATGAATACATTGTAATAATAATCATAAATATAGCCGCAAGTGGTAATGATCGCCACCTCGCAACGCAAGAGGAGGGATGGCAATGTTCCTCCTTTTATTACACCTACTGCCAAATCCGTGGCACCATCACGCCTTCTCCTCTGCTTTGCTTTATAAATATGGGCATTATTGTGAACTGAAATGTTCAATATGATGGACAAAGTTTGCGGCTCTCTGGCATAGAGACCGTAGTACTTAAAATATAAATGTTTATAACTTTTGATGCATCTCACCAAATTTTAACAGTATGAAGTGAAAAGAAATTCTAATTTCAGAGATTTGGCAACTTTCCCATTGGAATAATTGGTGGTTTCTGTCATCGCGACGGCTGCGCCATAAGAAATATGGCATGGGTCACATTGACTTTTTTTGATCGGGACACCAAAATTTTTTTTTGCCAAGTTTAATAACATTTAGAAGGAAAAAAAAAGTTTGACTCCCCATATAAAATTTTGTTTAACTCTGTAGGGGATGCTAACTTGCCAAATTAAATTTCACAATTTGGACTTTGTATGTGCAAACGGCAGCAAATGAAAAGTTCTGGCTATATTTTGAGGCTTCACCACACAGATACTATTAAAGATTTCGAAATAATTTGGATAACTTTTAATGCTCCACTCCTCAACACCTTTTTCACCAAATTTCAGCTATTTCAGGAAAAAGCCGTAGAGTTTGTAAAAGTATGACAGGGGAAACTGCTGTGTCAGTGTTCACTGGGTGAAAAATAGGGGGTTGGTCCAGAGAAGAAAGAAAGTAGAAGAAAGAATCATACTGCAAAAGAAAAACAATGTTTCCCATTTTTTAAATATCATAAACCCTTCATTTTTATAAAGTGCACACGTTATGGTGTGGGTCCCTGGTCACTAATGGGCACTTTTGTGCCTGTCAGTCAGTTTTGAGTGGGCTCCGCCCACTGTATGTTGTTGGAGTTATGTAACAAGAGTTACAAAAATTACAAAATTTTTGTGATAATAGCAGAATAGCTTTTGAACACAGTTTTGAACACAGACAGACCAGGCAGAATTGTATTGGTTAAAGGAACTGTCAATGTAAGTACTCATGTGTATGCTCCCCGAGAAAGTAACATCCCTTTCTACACTAAAGTTATATTACTTTAGTTATAGCACTATAGTATTTATACTTGTTTGTGATGGTGAATGGAACTTGTATGTTTCGCCAACATTGCTGTTTCAAACTCACAAAGTACTGTTAAATATATAAATTATATATTAGGCAAATGAATTCATAACATAAGATAAGATAAGATAAGATAAGATATTCCTTTATTGTCCCACATGGGGAAATTTCATTGGTGCAACGCAGGTAGATACAGAGGTAGATACAGAAGAACAGATCACTTATAGGAAGTCTGAAAAACACTTTCAGTAGAAGATCTCCTATAAACAAAAACTCCCACAGACAAATAAATAAATAAATACCATTGCATGTGATCCCGACAGTAATTGCACATGAATATGTGTCACGACAGCACATGGATTGCACATGAATTTCACAGTAATTGCACATATGACAGAATTGCACATCAGTATTAGGTTAGGTCAGTATTGCGACGGGATAACGTGACGATCTCCGGGTAAGACGACTGTTCTCCGCAGTTTCATGAGTTCCTCCTTTGTGGAAACGCGGTACGGCGCCGGCCGGGGGGCGGGGCCGGAGCCGGGGGGCGGGGCCGGAGCCGGAGCCGGGGGGCGGGGCCGGGGGACTCAGAGCCAAGACACATCGCAACGACACGACGAAAACACTCAATCCAGCCGAATAAAGTCAAAACAAGTTAATTTAAAGCGATTCCAGTGCGTGTCCCGATCGTTCGTGAAGTTCCTCTTTCATATAAACGTGTATATAAACGTGTACCGACGACACGCCGTACTTTAGCGCGGCCGGAGGGCGCGGGGGGGGGCTGGTGGGCTCGCTCGGAGCTAGCTCACGTCACAACAACACAACGAACGCAACGAAAAACGCTCAAATCCCGCCGAAAAAAGTCAAAAACAGTTGAATTAAAAAACTATTCCAGCGCGTGTCTCTATCGTACAGTAAAATAGAAAAAATATACTAACTATATTTACAAAATATAGGAGATAAAGCACAATAAGTGTGAGAAAGAAGAGAGAGCGTTTACACCGGGCTGCCAGCTGTACCAGCGGTTTATTGATATCTGGAGAGATATGAATCCTAATGTCCACTCCACATTTTTCCAATCCAGATAAGAGTGAGACTAGAATAGAGTACTTTTATATTTCCAATAAAGATACCACCAAGATGGACATAGGCACAATAGATCCACATGATCATGCCTCTATTTACATCACTGTAGATTAGGAACAGAAATTAGGAACACATTTTGGAGATTTTTTATTTTTTTTTAACTGAGGGTCACTGAGTAAAGTCAAATGACATTGAGGCTGATGTAGAGGAAAAGGACAATGGTGACACTTCTCTACCTATTCTTTAGGATGCAGCTAAGGCAGTTTTGAGGGGCAAGCTAATTGCTGTGACCTCAGCCAAAGATATTATTCAGTTTCTAGTTGAAAGCAGTTATTTCTGGAAACGTTTATTCCAATTTACAAAGCAGCGGTGTGCCTGCTTGTTAAAGCTTCCTGCTCCAGTTCTGTTAGAGAGGTGAGATGCAGGTAGCTTACAAACTCTGGAAAGAGGGATGAGATATCCAGTTATTATATCCTCTCTTTTCACTATTCGTGGCTTTTGTTGGGAATCTTGTGCAGTTAGCCGCAGTGTTGTGAGTTCGAATCCCGACTCCGACAATGTACTGCATGTCCTCTCTTTAAAGAAATTCTTTAAAAAGAGTTCAAGTTGTTTACAGATGTGAGCATTACACTTGTGTGGCTGTACTTCACCGATGATGCACCCACAGCAGCAGTTTAATGGCTTCATCTGCTTTTATGGTAATGAATGTTAAAGAGGTCCTTCCCCACATTACTGCACATGGAGGTGTGACAGACCTGTGGGCCGTGGGAGACACAAGTGCATTATGGGATTGTGGGGGTTCAAGGAGGAATTGGTTCAGTGGTTCAATCATTCAGTCTTCACCACAAAACCAAATCAAGCTAATAAAAAGCTTTTTTATGATGACCAATTTATTTGAGTTTGTTTTTACAGTTGTGTTTTGTATGATATAAAATGCCTTACAGTTTTAACACTTTGTAGACATTAAGTGAGCTGACTAAATCCCTCTGCCTGAATGTAATGGATTCAGTCAAACCTATGTTTTATCCCAGGAACTTAATATGTCAACAGATTAATACAAAATACTGTCTCTCTTACATATGCAGTTCAAATGAGCTCTCATAGTCCTTTTGAGGAATTATAAGATTTATCTGGTGAAGCTGAGTGTGGGTTCACCACACTGCAGGATATTCAGAAGTATATTAACACATATTGTTAAGCATATTATATACTAAACCATTACTGTTTTATGTTTTTTTAATGATGATACTATTTACAGCATAGTTAGTGTGGAATAATTGGCAAAGGAAGCATCTGAAATTGATCAATTTAAAGTAATTTAAAACATATTCACAGGACATCCAACTCTGACTAAAAATGATCAAATGGCAACCACAAAGTCTTCAATATGAGGCACAGTAAAAAAAATGTTTAAAAAGGAATTCCACATGTGCTCTAAACACCATGTTCACTGAACCCCTATGGAAGAACTTAGCTCCTCCTACAAAACAACGTGTGGCACTCTCATCATCCCATCTATCAGCAAATTCCATTATTTGCGTTGAACATTTTGCAATGACGAGGGCCCCGCACAATGTCACGCTCGGCCGGGCCCGCTCTGTTGAAATAAATGATGGAGTGCTCTTCTCAGCAACCTGGCAGCGACGTGAACAAATAGATTTTCTGACGGATTAAAAAAGATTAAACCAGCCATAAAAACAAGCAGGAAAGTGCCTAATGGACCATATGTGCACAATAAGCTTTCATATGTATTCTTTTTGCGCCACTCCCTGACCTATCCATCATATTTACACTGACGACACAGGGCACGCTAACGTGCTGTCGTCTCACCAGAGCCACATGCACAATGTAGTGCTCTGAATGCCTGTCTAGAACTGGTAAATCACAACCTGACTGCTCCGGTGTCGATTTAAAAAAATGTCTGAGCTACATCAACCAAAGTGTTCAAGAACATGTTTTAAAGCTATGGAAATGTCAAAAGATGGTCATTTTTTGTGAAGAAAAGCACATGAATACAAACGATAAAATGACAAAAATAATAATGGGACAGATGTTGCTCCTCGGGGATGAAACACAGCAGAGCCTTTGTGGCTGCATCATACAGCTGACTCCATCACTGTTACTCTGATGTCTCAAACACTGTCCTTGTGTCCCTGGGTAAGTTCATCCCCATTGCCTGCCCCAGTCACAATAATATGGCATTTTGTCTCAAATCGGCATTTCAGAGTGGAGTTTACATGTTCTTCTCTGGTTAGGCTACTGCGTCCCCTATAAACATGTACAATTGGGTCATCTCTGAGACTTAAACTTCTCTGAAATGGAGATTCCAAATCTCAGTGGAACTATTATAATTAAATAAAAAGCATCACTATCAAACAAAAGACTTGGTCTACTCAAAGTTTAGTGGTCCAGTTCAAATCTCAATTCCAATAAATTTTATTCCATGACATCTTGAGGAAAGACCAATGGGAAAATGCCAAGTGGCATTGGGGCAAATCCAGTCCAAAAGCACCAGAGAATGAGCCAGAGGAGGAGAGCAGAATGACATGGTGTGCTTTTGGTACTGAAGAGTGCATAGTTTTGTGACAATCTTTTTTATGCAAATATTGCTTAAAACCAGTTCCAGAGAAACAATTAAGCCATGAACAACTCCTTTTAGAATAAAGCAGCAGACTTTTTTTTCATACCTTAAACTGTTACAGCTAAAAATCTGAGGAATGCTATTGATTAATCACATGGTACACTTATAAAACAATGTCCCTACAGTGACAGTTTAGTGAAGGACACACTTACAGTACATCATTATGCTTTTAGAGCTTTTGGCTTTCTATTTCCTTTAAATCTGGCTCCCCAACACACTAGATCTGTTTGTACAGGCTTTGCTTTAGATCCCACTCCAGTTCTCACCAGTTCTGGGCAAGTCATTAGAGAGCCACACTTTTGTAGGAAACGCTTGAGGGGCATTAGTCTTGTGGATACTGTAGTGTACAGTAAAGACTCCTGTTGATCCTTAAACAATATGTGAAAGATACACTATGTTTGTTGTAAGCTCTTCTGTGCCATCACCATGTAGCAATGCTGGCACTCGGCCTATCAGAAGGCAGCAGCCCACATTTCCTGGTGCATTCGTTCCTCTCCAATGTTGATGTCTCTGCATGTATTTCACTTTCCAAAAATGTTGTTGTTGTGAAGGCAAATGGTATGAATGTTTTTAAAATGTGAGGGTCATTTTTCAAAACTTCTCTGTGGCTATTGAATCTGAGACTACTTTAAAGTCATTAGAACATGTGGGGTTTTGTGCGATAATGTAATCGAATTTTCTGATACTTCCCTTTTGGAATGATAATTTGTGAAGATAAATATATATGAAGCAGTACTGGTTACATTATGATAAAGATTTCTCTAATAAGGTGTGAAGCAATTCCGCAATCAGTTGTTACGCCTCTGTAGAACTAACCTTATATTGACTGTGGTCTGCATTGTATCAGATTAAACCAGGGGTGATTCGTGGTTGAAAAACTTCCTGGGCGGGGAACCTCCATTCCCTCCATAATAAAAAATATTATTACTATTTTAACTTTGTAATAATGAGCTGGTGAGCCTTCCCCCCTGCCCCAGGAATGTTTAGTCCTGATGGTAACTGCGCAAATACAGCAACAAACACATGCTTTCTATGTATTTTGACTATTTTGATAAGATAAGATAAGATATTCCTTTATTGTCCCACATGGGGAAATTTCATTGATGCAACGCAGGTAGATACAGAGGTTGATACAGAAGAAAAGAACAGATCACTTATAGGAAGTTTGAAAAACACTCTCAGTAGAAGATCTCCTATAAACAAAAACTCCCATAGACAAGACCTCCCTTTACCCAACAAGGGATGGAGGGGAAATATAATAAAGATAAAAATAAATAAATGAATAAATACATAAATACCATTGCATATGTGCCTATGCTCATGTCAAGCGTCAAAAAACGGGTCTGATTCTATTTTCTGAAATCTCCCCACGCATGACGTACTGTGCGCTCTTGTGCGGACAGTGTGGCCCTTCTCCTTCACTATTAATGCTGGCAAAAAACATATTCAAAAGAGGCCGGTTTTATATGTATACAGTGTGTCCTAGTGCGCAGTGGACTGTAGAGGCTCCTCTTTCTAATTGTGAGCCCATGCCTATAAAGCACTTATGAATGTCATAGTCTGTTGTGTCTGTTATGCCAGGCCTGGCTGTGTTGATGACATTTGTGTTAAAACATCATGTGGGCCTGTACTGAATGCAATGAAAACGTTCTGTGGTCAGTGCTAGTTCAGAATTGTCTGTATTTTAAAAGAGGGCTTCATCCTTAATATATATAGTATGGTATATACTATATATAGAGATCCTGGAGGCCCCCTCACACAAATATATATAGTATGTATAATACATATATATTAGTGTGATGGGGGCCTCCAGGATCTCTTTTTTCTTTTCTTTTTGTAAAATTAGTATCAGCTTTGAAAAAGGAATTGTCAAAACCCAGCAAATGCTCACTGTCTTGGACTGTCTGTCCAAACCTCCCAGCAGCTTTACTCCTTATATTTACCAAAGAAAATGTACAGGAATTTTGCAGTGTATGGCCATTTAAAATTAAAGTAAAGCAGCAGAAGCAAAAACTACAGAGTCTCAGCTTCACCAGAGTCCGGACAATTATTTGTGCTCCAAAGGTTTCAGGCACAGCTTCAGTGTCAATTGGGGCTCAGTTTAATCAGGCATTTTAGGGGAAATCAGTCGGAATGATAAGGAGTGTAGTTCTTTGTACAAGCAATTTAAGATTAAGGTACACTTTATTGTCTTTCCTCTGCATTTCACCCATCCATCAATGCCACTGGGGCATCTCCTCAGGAGCAGTGGTCGCTGGGGTCCCATCTCCAGATCTTTGTGCAAGGCTTGGTCAGGAAGACTTTACCTATGATGCATGTTTTGGTTTGATAAGGGACACGAGGAGAAAGTCTCCACTGAAAACCTGCCACGCCGGTTTGTTTGTTTGTTTGTTAAAATGAACAGAATGTCTGGTGAAGCACTATAAAATAAATAAGTCTAGATGAGCATTTCCAGGGTTACTACCTAATGATATTGCAACAGGGATCTAAGAATTCTGAGGAGACAAAATATAATGACTTAAAAATGCACTAAAAAAGAAAGAAAGGACGACAGAAGCAGTTGGTTAAGTGATCTTCCTCCAATCTGAAGGTCGGCGGCTCAGATCCAGGTTGATTGTGTGATTCCCGCTCTCACAGATGTACGCTTGGGCCTTGCCCCCAATGTCTTTGTACACTGGTGTTTGAATGTGTATGTGAGTGCTTTGAAAGCAGAGCAAAGCTATATAATGTGACCATTAAAAACATAACTGCAAGTGTTATAACATGGCTAAAGGGCAACCCAAACTGGAGCGTAGCATTCCCTCTGCAGGGCAATGAGATAAGGCATCAACACACTGCATGTGCTTTGTCATGTTTTTCAAAAACATTTAAACATAACCCCTCGAAGGGCTTTAGAAGGATGTTTTAGCTCCAGATCATTGACACAATTAAAGTCACAGCATGAGACAGTGTGAGTTTGCTCTTGGACCTTTAAATATTGCAAAATGACTCATTAGCTGACTGCCTATTAGCAACGTAAGGCTAACATAGGACAATTAGTAGAGAATGCATAATGAGAGCTGAGTCCAGCGACAGGTTGTTAACAATAGAAACACACTTGTTCTTGTTTCATTGTCGATACAGATCATTTCTGACTACTCCACCAGCACTGTACTTTCAGGTTGCACCATCTTGATGATGGAGAAACACAGAAATCAAAAGTATTAGCAAATAATGACTTTCCTTCAAGGGTTTCAGATCTCAAAGTTGATGCACAAATCTTGATCCTTCATACCAAACTGTAGCACAACATGTGGGCATAGAGATACACCTGGACTCAGTGTTTTTCCATTTCTCAGTCACACGCTGCAAAACAGGGAATCGCCCTTAGTCCACAGTATTAGTGACACAGATCCACAGCTGCACCAGGATTCTCCTCTGGATGCTGCATCCAAGGTGAGCATGTGAGGAGTTGGGAGGAAGAGATAGCTGAGCGAAGCTATTAAAATACAGGCAGGAATTTCCCTTATCTCTCTTGTGAAGGCAGCTTGCGCCGCTTTGTGCTATTATGGAGATAAAATGCACCGAGGTTTGGAATGAGGCAGAAAAGGAGGGAGGACATGGGGAGGGCAAGGCGGAAGAACGTCAGATTTATGGAGCTAGGAAAGCTTAAGGTTATTAAATCGGAAGATTACTCGACTGCGAAATTGTTGAAGTTTTTATGGGAAGTTGAGGGACTTAAGTCAGTATTAAGCATCACAGTATTGGAAAACCGGCAGTATAGCCTATATTATTCCGTTTATTTTTGCCTTTTTTTCCTCAATCTTTTCTATTCACTCTTGTATTCGTCTGTTGATTCATCTGCAGTTTGAAAACAGACAATGACGAAAACATACGTCTCCTTCATAACAATAAGCGGAAAGACTGAGATTAGAGTTCTCGTTTGAAAGCTATTCATCCCTGGCAACTTTAGGACACAGACGTACAAACAGCCACATACAAATGAGCAAACAAGACTGCATTCATCTCCCTATAGACATAAATATTACTGTGCTTAAAATGTATGATTTGTAAAAAAAAAAAAAAAAATTGAATACAACATTACTATCCCATCCCACTACGTTGCATTATACCATACTTTTGAGTTACTATTGTCATGAGAGCTGGAAACTAGTCAGATAGATTTAAATACACACTTCCTCTTTTCATGGTTTGACAATTAGGTACCAAATCATTAAAGGTGCCATAACATGCTTTTTTTCACGTTTCGTAGTCTATCCTAAGTGTATAATAATAATAATAATAATAATAATAATAATAATAATAATAATAATAATAATAATAATAATAATAATAATAATAATAATAATAATAATAATAATAATAATAAGGGTTGTGCAACACCCTTAACATAATAGTTTAGAAATATCACCCAGACCTTGGACCCCTTCACCAACCCGGAAATGCAAACGGCTTGGTTTGATATTCGCCCCCACCCTTGCGAAGAGCGATCTGGCTCCCCCGCCCAACCCGTGACGTAGTCTCAGAGCGCGTGTGTGCCCCGCCCACCCGTGACGTAGTCTCAGAGCGCGTGTGTGCCCCGCCCACCCGTGACGTAGTCTCAGAGCGCGTGTGTGCCCCGCCCACCCGTGACGTAGTGTGTGCCCCACAGCTGTGTGCTATTAGCTCCGCGGTGCGCGTGTTTATTCTACAGCGTGCGCAGAACAGATATATCTATAGATCTATAGATCTATATATATATATATATATATATATATATATATATATATATATATATAAAAGTCTTATGTCCATCGCGCTCTTATTTCCTGGTTTTTCGGTATCGGATAGAACTTCTCTCCGTTTATTTTCCCGGTTGCTGCATCATCTGCGATATCATTAATGAAGTTTTGGGCCTCTTTGATCCGTGTTTCGTCGTAAATCGAAGCAGAATGGGCTTGTAGGGAGACACGCGAGTCTGGAGCAGCGCGGAGCCGGGAGGAAGGGGGCGGGAGGCGGGAGGGTGAGGGGGGTGGAGAGGGAGGAGGGTGAGGGGGGATGATGACGCGTGCCTGTGGTTATGTCTTGCAGCCACCGCCCGTCAGTTTGGAGATTCGAGGAAAGGAGATAGTCTGTAATATAGCTAAAAACTGCGGGAATCAATCAAAAAAACACTCTGGGAACTTATATGAAGCACAAATAGCAATGTAAGAAGGTTAAAAGCTCTGAAAAGTCGATTTTGCATGTTATGGGACCTTTAAAGGGACACTTGCACTGAGAAAAATGTGTCCTCTTTATTCCCTCTTTTGCTCTAAATCATCATTGACACAGATTACTATGCAAATTGTTATTTTTTTTACGTTGAAGGCAAAAAAAAAAGATCCATATTTTGCCATTTTTTGACTCAGAGTGACCACCAGGGGTCAGGCTTCAACAGTCAATGGCGGCAAACGTCTCGATCAACCTGATCGGGAGACTAAATCTCACGATTTTAAGATATTTCAATCGACCTTTTGTACGTTGTTATCCTTTATTTTGGTGGCGAAGGCGAGTGGGGGGAACATGCGGGGGACATGGGCGCCATGTTAGTGTCTTGCCCAAGGGCACAAGTGACAGTAAAGCAAGTGTCAGAGTTTATCTTCGACCCCGTTTGGATAATATCTTCACTTCTTCTCTTGATACAACAGAATACAGTAAAATCAGGGGAACTAGCTAGACCGTCTGCAGATTTGTGAACACGTTGATACTACAGCAGCTTAGAGCAAACCAGCCCATCATCCTCCACTCAATTCCTCATTTGCACAAGTTAGTGTCTCTCCTCAGTGACTGCATTTACTGCAGACGGAACGCAGGGACCCCCAGCTGTGATCTGAGAACTGGGAAACTCTTTTAAGTACTATTGCTACACTTATTTGTTTTATCAGGCTGGATTTGTTTGTTTGTGTGGGAAGTGCATGTTGTTATGTAGTCTACCCCTCATCTCATGTATGATAAATGTGTTAAGCTCCATCTTCACTGCTGCTGTGTTGATAATATTTGCAGTAAACAGTAGAAATATTACATGATGTCTGGTCTTTGATGGGTGCTGCATGCTTGTCAACACAAAGGAAAGCAGCCCCCTCGTGCTTCAGTAGATAATGCTGCAGTGTGGTGGAACAGAGAGAAACTTCATTAACCCCGGTGTCATGTAGATGTGCATGTGTAATGTGGTTGAAAGGAGCCTCTTAACGCACTAAACACTAAGTTGCTAAACGTCAGGCTTTATCATGCACTACATATAAATGGTGAGATGGTCTATCTGCAAGAGACAAGGGAGAAAAATACATAAAATGCGCTGTATAATCTATATGAGGTCCAGCTCAGAAGTGCTGGACATTTCTCTGTCAAGGTTATTTGTAATAGTATTCACTCTGTGTATCACTGTGTATCACTGTGTATCACTGTGTATCACTCTGAATTGAGTTCTACAAAATATCAATGTGGACAGTCTGTCGTCGAAAGCTGTCAGAAAAAGCCGTAACATCACTACAAATATTTGAATCTGATTGGTCAAAGTATCACAACAGCAGAACAAGCCAAGAAATCAAACCGTTGTTAAATCCAGTCAGAGAAAAGCACAGACTTCTTCCCCGTCCTTAAATACACGGAACGCTTCATGTGCACGTTTTTAAAATGGGAAGTGGAGGGACTTAAAATAGTCCATGAATCTGTTATAATAGGCCAAAGTACAGGCAGTCGCTTCAGCCAAGTTCAAACTTAAACCAAACCAGATGGAGTTTGATCGGGCTGGTTGAGTTTGTGAAACAACTATCACAAGAATGAATCTGGCTGACCAGGTTAGGTACATACGGCTCCTCAAAGGAAACACTGGAGATCCTAAAATGGATAAAATTATGAAAATATGTAAAAAAGAAAATGTACTGGTAACTTTAGGTGGAAATAGAATAAAACTATAATGTATAAAATAATGAGCCTGAAATAAGTGAATAGAAGAATAGAAGTAATACATATTAATCAAAAGCTAAGCTAAAAAGGTCTTAAAAACGTTCTCTGCGGCCCTGAGGTCTTCTGGAAGGCTGTTTCTGAGACGAGGGCCATAGAACTGGAATGACACCTCAGCGTGAGTGTGTGTCCTGACCTGCTGCCAGAGGAGCACAGGGACCAGTTCTGAAAGATAAGAAAGTCCAAGACTATTAAGACAGTAAAATAATGTCTAAATATATTGTAAAACACAAAGGTAGCCAATGCAAAGATTTTAAAACTGGTATAAGGTAATCCCGCCCCCTGGTCTTAGTCAGGACATGTGCTGCTGTATTTTGTTGTAATTGTAAACCTGAAATACTCCTTTGGGAAGCCCAGAGAGCAGGGCATTACGACGGTGATGTTTGAATCCAAAAGGCATGTGGTGGTCAAGCATCTCAGCATCAACCAGGACTAAACTTTCCAGTGTTTCCTCCGGTAAAAACAATGTGTTCAAAACAGAGATATTATGTATTTATTTATTTATTATAACAAACCTGAGACTAACCTATATACTTACATTGTTTATTTAAGTAATCAGTGGTAGAGAACTGTTCATTTTTGTAAATTAAGTACAGATACAAGAGCAAATAATGACTCAAATAAAAAAGAATATTTGTTTAAAAATGTACAAGAGTAAAAAGTAAAAGTATTTGCTGAGATTTTTTTTTATTGTCCTGATTTTTTGAGTCAATCAATTCTCAAGTTTGTATATATATACATATATATATATATATATATAATACAAAACTCTCACCCTCCGCGGGTGGTCCCCCTTCAAGCTCGGGTCCTCTACCAGAGGCCCCTGGGAACTTGAGGGTTCTGCGCAGTATCTTTGCTGTTCCTGCACTGCACTTTTCTGGACCTAGATCTCCGACGTCCTTCCTGGGATCTGCTCGAGCCATTCCTCCAGTTTGGGGGTCACTGCCCCAAGTGCTCCGATCACTACGGGCTCCACTGATACCTTCACGCTCCAGGCCTTCTCCAGCTCCTCTCTGAGGCCTTGGTATTTCTCTAGTTTCTCGTGTTCCTTCATGAACAACTATAACATTTAGAGTCCGGTACAATATTGTATGTATGTATATGTATGTATGTATGTAAGTTATATTTTAAAACTGCAGTCTTTGGATTACTCCATGTATCGGTGTGGCTGTAGATGATATATTCGCCCACTAACTCAAAAGTCAGTTTGATTCCCGCTAGTGGCTTTTACTTTGTTTTGGCTGAGATTCTTGACCCACAACCAAAAACCAAAGAGACAAACATGTTTTAGGGGAAGAATCTGCAGGAGTGCTGTGAAGTGGACACTCTCTTAGTGAGGGCAGTACTTAATTGTTTCAAGACAAAGAATGTCTTTTGGCTTATAGTGTGTCCGAAGTGCCATCATTGGAGGCACCAGCGTACACTGTGAGCTCGGAACAACATTTATTTTGTCTGTATCTGACTCCAGCACACTTAGCTCTGTGGCCAGCCGTCTCCTTCTGCTCCTTTATCACTCTCTGATATTCACAGGCTGCAGTGCCAAAGCAGTAAATGCACAAACACACTTGTCCACACAGGGCAGATGAAAGGCACAGCCACTCTGACACAAATGTGAGCACAGATTCAGCTTTACTTATGTATCTCCACGACACACATTCACACACACAGTAAATAGAAAATGGTAAACATAGCACATAAGAAGAATATACTATGTAATACTTTGTAAGCAAAGTGACAAAGTGAAAATAAAGATGTTAGTGAGTTGCAAATGTATAAATTTGATATAAGAGTAAATAAATAAATATAATTAATTAAGCAATATTATTTAAAAAGGAGACAAGAATCCAAATAACAGATTATTTAAATACTTGGGTTCAGAAGATAGTGTACTTCAGTATCAGTAAGTATTGTTAAATTTTACAGGAGTAAATCTAAAAGGCAGGGTATGTTGCAGTAAAACTATAAATTTATGATTATTCTAAATGTTTCTGAGACATAATAAACCCTCTCTTATAATAATACTAAATGTCAGATGGAAAGCCTGCATAAAACTGCGTTTGAAACTGAGCTTTACATTGTTCAATAGCTCCCTCTAGCGGCCGCTGCTGTGCTTTACTGAAATGGACCTTGCTTTTAGCCTCTTCTCTTCTAAATGACTGATCCCTAGAATAGCCAACTCCTCACTACAGGCCAGTGTCCTCTACTCCCTTGATCCATCTCTGTCCCCTTGATCAATAATCAATCTGCAGGGGCTGAGATCCGGGGCCCGGGCTCCATCTATCTCCATCTCTCTCCATCTCACCTCCTCTGCAGTCAGGCCGCTCAGCCCGTATAGATCATAATTTGGAGGGGTGTAATTGCTGGTCAGAGAGAGGGGCAGACGGGGGTGTCAATAATGTTTCCTCAGGCCCACTGCCTGACCCACTTTCACACAGTTCCTTCCTCCTCGGCTCACACTGCTGCAGACACTTTCTCCTGTAACACGACGCCATTCATCACTGTTCTTATACTGGGCTTTTGTATTGAATAACTGAGACTGAGCCTAAATATTCACTTTGAATCAAAATATGTTTGTTCTGATGATGATTTCAAATGGAGGGCAAGGGTATGAGTATGGGACATTCATTGTTTTTCAAAGAAATCTCTTAATTATGGATCCACAAATGTTGAATTTGTAGATCCATGAATTTTATCATTATTTGTTAGGAATTAGCTCTGCAAACTCACAGGTTTCAGTGACATCTAGAAGAAGGTGAAATTCCATTTAGACAGAGGCAGATTTAGAGGTGGGGAAAAAATATTTCTATTTGGTAAAAAGAAATTGATGATCTCTCCAATTTCACAAATTTGAGATGCTAGAAAATGGGCAGTAAAAGGACAAAAAAGTTGCCATTAATTACACAGATGTTAAAACTGCATTTATAATGGAATGGATATTGTTCAAACTGACAGTGTACCGGAAACTACATTCTCCCATTGGTTATTCGTGAGAGAGCCAGTCACAGGAATATCAGGCAAAGTGAAATATCTATCACTTTGAAGTATTGTAGTTAAAGTACAGCAATATAATAATAATAATAATACCCATGGATTTAAGGGCTCATACAAAATGTGTAATTTAATGAAAACATTATAAATTCTTAAATGTTACATGAATGTAGTTTGCAACAAGAAAATCAAAAATAGAAGAAAAAATCTTTGGGGGGGCTTTTAATAAATGGGGCTTGCGCCTCAGTAACGTGGGGCCTTTTTTTTTGGAGTTTGCATGTTCTGTCTACATAGGTTTCCTCCTCATTCTTAGAAAGAGGACATCATTTACTGGACTCTGAAAAACTGTAGGGGCATTAGTGAGACCGAATACTAATAACTACTTGGAGTATTGAATCATCACCTTCTTATGCATACAGGTGGCAGACATTCCAAAGGTCTAATTTTGTGAAAATAGTTGCCCTCATCGCAGTTCAAAAGCAGAGGAAATCAAAGGTAGAGGATACCTGCCCTTAATGGTAATGTTGTTGAAGCCTTGATAGTCAGGGATGAAGGAAAGTGCCCTCGAAGAAAAAGAAGCCTGCTCCCGTTGGAGATGAAGAGGGACGTATAAGTCCAGCAGCCAATGAGCTCTGAATGTATTGGTCCATAACCTCTCTCTCCGGAGCAGACAAAAAGTAAAGGTGTCGTAAGGCCAGTGATGAGGAAGCAAGTGGCTTTGGCTTCTTTGATGTTCAAATAAGCAGGTGGAACATTGAAGAGGTCAGGACACTCGGGCAAGGCAACAGCACTCCTGGAATGAGCCGTGGAAGAGGCAGGCAAAGGACAGGTAGTGCTCCATCCCATGATTCCACCAGTTGGCCAGTAAATGTGAGGATTATGTTTAACAAGTCAGGGGTAACCAATAATCAGTGTGAACTGAGATGAGTCTATAATGTGAAAAGGAATAGTCGCAGAATGGTGATCTGACTGATCTGACTGATCTGACTTGGTCTGACTTGGTCTGACCTGGTCTGACCTGGTCTGACCTGGTCTGACCTGGTCTGAAGGAGTACTCTGCACAGGAGCAGGTCAACCAAAGCTCGCGCTATCAGTGGTGATGACAGAGGAATACAGCTAGCCGGAGCTGGTGGGAAAGACCCTGGTCCATGAAATTCCCATAAGTCCCAGAGTCAATGAGGGCAGATAATTCCAGGGAAAAGGCAGGAGAAGCTAGTTGGATGTGAGTAACGGAATGGGGTCTTGTAGCGGGAAAAGCAGCTCTCCAGCAATCCTCCATTCACTGATGGGCCCAGTCTTTTACTGGACAGGCAGCCAGGAGGAGGAGTTAGGAGACCACAGTAAATACACCGCCCCTCTCGTTGACGAGGCTGGTGCTCCTCGGGGCTTAAGTGGGTACGTTTCACTTGCATGGGCTCCTTGCTGCTCACAGGAGAGGAAGACAGGGGTGCATGGCTGGAACTGGCAGGCTTGGTCACACAAACGGCTTGTTTCATGCCTTCATTCCTGAAGACGATTATCAATCTTAACAGCAAGATTTATCAAGGAGTCAGCAAGTCAGAAGTATAATCTAACGGTGCAAGGTTATCTTTAATTTAATCTGAGGGAGAGTGCCAAAAGGTGTCACAAAGGCAGAAAATGTTCCACTTACTTTCTGCTGACAGAGCTCAGAAGTAAATAGCATGATCGGCTTGTCCTTGTTTGAAAGAAAGTAGAAAAAACCCTTCTTTCTCCCGCGCTGCTGTGGCCTCCCAAGCTCTTCCAGTTAGATGAGTTATAATAAAGGCTACACGAGAAAGTTCTGCGACAAAAGACGAGCGCTCAAAGTTCAAGGAGCATAGATACAGAGAGACGACAGGTACCAGGACTGCCCTCGTACCTTTCAATAGAGGGCCCCGTGGTTCATTCCCAGGGGCCATAGGAAGTGCGGCAGACGCTGGCGCAGGTGACTCTGACCAACAGGACTTGGAGCTGCTGCATGACACTGACCTGGAATGAATCATGGCTGATCGAAGACTCATGGCCAAATCAGAAATCAACTTATCAAGAATGTTTGTCCCTTGAACCTGGATGGCAGAGCTGAAGAAGTTAGTGTCATGGAATTAGACATACACCCGATGCTATTCCTTAACACATTGAGAACACAATTCAACTTAGAATATGAAACGACACAGAAACATCAGACATTTGTATGGCATGCATGGGAGAAAACGCGGGGACTGTGTCAGCCAGGCCGTTGTAAGGAGCCTGGCTGACCCTCCTGCGTCTCACCCCCGCGTCTCACACCGTTTTTTCCCATGCTGGTTGGTTTTATTAGATATTCTGGAATAGGCGGGTCACATTTCTCATTGGTCAGCCTCACATCAAGGCACTTGGTATTTTTCCGTAGAGATCAAGCCTTGGGTAAACATTACCCAGACTCCTCTGGGTTATCACCCCCCCTAGGTAAAACATCCTTTGGACCATCTTTACGACCCCTTCACAAATGCAGTTTGTCACACACCCGTTCTTCTCTTAGACTAATGATGCAGATAAAATATATCACTATTATGCAGATAAAATACATCACAGAAATATAATCATATATTCACATTTTATCACATTTCCCTCCTGTTTATCAAAGCATTAGTCTACTGTATCATATGCCAAACACATTATTCTTTTCAGTTTTCAACATGTCTTTCATATAGGTGTTAAAATGACACTTTTACACTTAAAAAGTGATGCACATTTCTCAACATTGAACAAAATTATTTTCTCTCGGCCCACAACATGTCTACAGCATTACTGTCCTAAATTTTGAATCAGATTGGTTAATCTCTGTAATTTGACAAACAGACCATTTATCTTGTCTATAATTTGTGCGGTGTGATGGGAAATATAGAAGTACAAGCGGAAAGCCCTTAAACCCGCTGTTCTCTGGTCAGTCAGTTCTCGTCAGGGACCTCTCTGGACACCCCAATAGAATCAAATACGTAGTATCAGGTGCTACTGGGACCAGACTGTCCACTAACCTCTCGACCTTGACCCTGCGGTATGGTTCTGGATGATGCTGATCTTTGTTATGACCATGGCTGGCCACAAAAGGGATACATAGGCACAACGTCCCACAAGTGTCCCCACATCACCATCGTACCATCGTACCACCATATCACGTCCTCTCTTGGTTCCTTAAGAGACCTCCTCCCGCTGCTCACTTCGGTCACACCTATGACACATATGAACTGGTACATTTCCCATCTCAATTCATAATCTCATTAACATTACATGTAGTTATGTTGTAGCAGATAAAAAAGCTCTCTTAGGTAGTGCAAACAACGGTGGCTGTATAATATGCCATTGTGTTTCTTCAGCCTCTGTCATGTCAATTGTACATTATACATTATACATTTCATAACCTTTCTTCAAGTTGATCACTTATTTTCTTCCCTCTATTCCATGTCTGTGTATGTTGATCGATTGTCCTGATTGTCCCGATTGTATAATACAGGTGTTCAGCACCCATATTACCGTCATCGCTGTGATGATGATAACTGTTGATTCTTTTTCGCAGAGTATGGTACTCTGCGCACCGTAGCCTCTGGCTCTCGTTCAGCATAGCAGAGTATAGTACTTTGCGTACTGTAGAATCTGTCTCCCGTCCATTGTAGCAGAGTATCGTACTCTACCGTAGACTCTGGACAAAACTCATACAAACGAAGTCCTGCGTCTGCGATGTTATGGATCTGCCGCTGTGTTGTCCAGACATTTCTCTCACTTTCCCATGAGAGCACCCATGTTCTCGTCCCTCCAATGGTCAGTGTGAGGACGACACGGTGTGGCTCCGTCCACTTTGCTCCGTCCACTTGGATCGTCTCTGTAAACACCACATCTCCAACACGTTCTGCTGTGGTGATAAACAAAGTCTTTTCGACAATTCAGTGTATTTCAAACAGTTTTCTTGTTTACAATTTTTTTTTAGTAATTATTGATTCGGAATATTTGTTTACACGTACATCCCTCCATTTGATAAATGGCTTTGCCCATTTCTCAAACTTCTACACAATTCTACATTTAAACAGAATTCAATAATCCAGATAGTTTACAACGTTCACTAATCCAGGATGTAATCAAGGAAGAGATGGAATTGCGTCTGTCACTCCAACTCCGCAATGTCACCTCTTGACCTTTCACAGTTCAGCGGTCACATCCCTGGCTGAGCCCCCCCTCCACGGCGCTGGGCCCATGTGTCTGTAATCCGACACTGCCTCTGCGATCTGTAACTTGTAAATCTGTTTTACCACCATTTGTTTCAAACTCCAAATGTTTCAAACTCTAAATGTTTCAAACTATAAATGTTTCAAACTCTAAATGTTTCAAACTCTAAATGTCTCAAACTCTAAATGTTTGGTCTCCACGTGTGCACGCGTATGTATGTATGTATGTATGTGCAATACATATACATCAAACTATAATAATTATCTCAATAATTCCCCCGTTGAGCTGGCCATAAGGGTCAGTTCACAACTTAAAATGTTTCACATAATTAATAATTTCACATCTCCTCTGTTTATGTGGCCTGCATAAAGTCACACATCTAATGTAATATGTGCTAATCTTTTATATGTGCTTCAGGTGAGATTCAAACTCAATCTCTCACACCTGCTCATGTGGTGCGTTACAAACATTGTGTATTAGTTTGTTCTAGCAAGTCTATATGTGTATAACAATCAAAATTATCCTAAACCTTCCCCTTGTCCATAAGGCACATCTCTTTTATCAACCTGTTTTCCCCTTGCTGCCTACTTTCTTTGTCTTTCCTCTCGCAACGGAGGAAACACCCATTTCCAAATTTCTAAACCTGCTTTTTCTTTCTCTCTTTTCACTTACTCTTTACCCTCACTTGTAACCTGCTTTTACTTTCTCTTTGCTGCTGATATAAGTATCAGACGCTGCATCCCCTGGGATTCCAGTTAGTTATCTTTAAAATATCCCTGTCATTCTGCTTCTAAACTCATGTATTGATTACCCATCCCCCTGTTTAGTTTTCACTATCTTCAGGTAATCTGCGGGTCTCATAAAATGTATTCTTCTGCATTACACTCCTCCCCCCGGGTCCGTCCTGACTCCGTCCTGAGTCCTGTAATGTTTAGTTCCTGTTATCACTGTTTTTCATAACTTCTATAACGTCTAAATTTAGATGATATTGTCTTATTTAAATCTATTCAATTCTTGATTGAATCTCCACAATCCTTCAGGTAATTCCTTTAGAATGTCAAATTCTTTCGCTGTTAATGTTAACTCTTCTCCTTAATACCCATCACGTCAACCCCCCCTGAGGTGTTGCTGTTGATACGCAAAGATAACAACATCTGCTCCATCCTGAGTCCTCCAGATTCTTTGCCAGTCAATAGCCCCTTATCTCTGACTATCTTTATGACCCATATTCTCCCATGTCCCCCCACTTCTGCATCAATTGCCTTAGTTAATGACACACAGTCATGTCTTTCCTGGGAGGGCATTTGACGTCACTATTTAACTTATTCCCTCGCTTACGTCTACATGCAATACGAGGTTTCCTCATGATAATACAAATAAATAAGTTACTGATATAACTTTTACTATCACTTTACTTACTACCCGTTCTACTCCTATGTCCAAAAACATCAGTAGTCACTCATTTGCCCACATTATCACTTCCAGGCCTGTGCCTGCATTTGATCCTAAATTTAAAAACACATGCATTAAGTCCAAAAAGATAATTTTTGTCAAGTCCAAAGATAAAACAAAACAAAACAAAACGTAGGTTTGTTCTGTACACTCAAAAAACACAACTTTTGTCTTCTATGTCGGGGACAGGAAGTGTCCTGTCTGTGATCACATTCCCCAAAAAATTGGCCATCTATAAAAATCTGAATTCATCTTCATCTCCTATCAAGTTTAATACAATCTTTATAATTGATTGTTGTCAATCAAACAAAACCCTTAAAATTTGTTCTACAGAGCTCTCAAATACTAAAATTTAAAACCAGCTGAGTTTAGTTTTACTTATTTCATCAGTTCAGAGCGTCCTCTGAACTGCTTTCCCTTCCCTTTCTCCTGCCTTGTTGACCCCCCTTATCTCCCCCTCTCTGCCACGTCATCTGAGCACCCTGGAAGTCTCCCTCCAAAATCCTCTTATGACTTTTCCTTTGTCTTTTTACAGTTTGGGGGTGATAATTCTGGCATTATGTGGTCTCGGTCGTCTGAGAGAAATGCTACTTGCTTTACAGTCATGGTCAATGTCAAGCTTCTAGAGAAAATTCCTTATTAGATTCCTCCGGACATAAACGTGGTGTTTAAGATTCACCCGTGACTGCAAATTTTAGATCTCTCAGAATAACGCCTTGTGACCCTTGTATGATTAATTGTGATTCTCACTTAGTGTTAGTTAATCACTTATTAATCCTCATTCACACATTCACACTTCTCTCTTACTTACTTCGCTCGTGCACAGCGCTTACATTCACACATATTTCCTCAGTAATATTAAACTGGGTATTTCCTCAGTAATACCTAAACTGCGTATTTCCTCAGTAATATGAAACTGGGTATTTCCTCAGTAATACCTAACTGCCTTGCTTATGTGAGAAACTTATCTCGTCCATAAGTCTACAATATTTTTCCAGTAAATATCAAACTAATGCATAAAAACGTTTTATGGCTAACTCTTTTTCACACACAAAATTTTTGTCTGACCTTCTTTGTCGCCTGTGTTCTCCTGCTGCTTCGAAACGACGCGCTCTCCTCGCGGAGACTGAGGTGCGATGGGCGGCCACGGGAAAAGTGGACTTCTTTCAGCTGTGCACAGACTTCACCGATTCACCCGTCAATCTCCGCGAAGGGGCTGCTTGTCATCCGGCTCGAAGGACCAGAAAATGTCATGGAATTAGACATACACCCGATGCTATTCCTTAACACATTGAGAACACAATTCAACTTAGAATAGGAAACGACACAGAAACATCAGACATTTGTATGGCATGCATGGGAGAAAACGCGAGGACTGTGTCAGCCAAGCCGTTGTAAGGAGCCTGGCTGACCCTCCTGCGTCTCACCCCCGCGTCTCACACCGTTTTTTCCCATGCTGGTTGGTTTTATTAGATATTCTGGAATAGGCGGGTCACATTTCTCATTGGTCAGCCTCACATCAAGGCACTTGGTATTTTTCCGTAGAGATCAAGCCTTGGGTAAACATTACCCAGACTCCTCTGGGTTATCACCCCCCCTAGGGTAAACATCCTTTGGACCATCTTTACGACCCCTTCACAAATGCAGTTTGTCACACACCCGTTCTTCTCTTAGACTAATGATGCAGATAAAATATATCACTATTATGCAGATAAAATACATCACAGAAATATAATCATATATTCACATTTTATCACAGTTAGTCATGGCCAGATTCTACTCTAACAGTGCATTTACAGAGACTGGATTTACGGAGAGAACACAGGAACAGACTGTTGTCAAAAAGCCTTTATTTGGCAATGCGCAAAAACAAAAATACAAAAACACAATAAATCAATGAAACGCTAGAGAGCTCTGAAAACACATGGTAACAAAAGACAATCTGGCAGACAACAAAGGGGAAGGAGGGATTTAAATACTATGGGAGAGGACATAATGGGACGCAGGTGTGACCATACATTAGGTTGGGATAAAAACAACAACAACAACAACAACAACAACAACAGTGTGAGTACTTAAAAAAACACAAAGCATGGTGCTGCGGAAGACCAAACACAACCGAACAGTCCAGAGGGATATATGACATGTGGGGTATAGAACTGATCAGCGTATATTTGACTGTTTGAAGATGTTTGTGAATTTATTTCTCATGTCTCCGCCCCAGGGCACATGTATTTTCTTCTGAATTAAAGATAAACATCAAATGTAGTTCCCCTTAGAGAGTAAGTGGGCAACGTATTAGACCCCACACACTCACATGCTAATAATACTCTGAACACATTAAAAATGATAGTGGTTTCTGCCATCACAATGTGCCGTTCCTCATCAGTGCTTTCTGCTGAGACGTACCATTTGCAATATGTAGTTAATGAGTTGTTGAAGGCGAAGAATGAACTCTATTCCAGCCATAATTGTGTGAGTTTTCCCAAGGGTTATGTATTTGTGCATATATTGCCCATTTAAATAAGTGCAGCAATGTCAAGGAAAGAGACTTTAATTTGATAACTCTCCTTTGAAGCAAGTTGGGGGGCAAGAAAAATGAGAAGTAAAATAAGTTAAGCATCTGCAGTAAATAGGAATTCTGTGCAGAAAGAGCACCAGCAAAGAAAAGATCACAAACCAATTATGCAACACAGTAGATCACTAACAGGGAAAACGAGGTGAGCATAACAGTCATGCACCTGTGACTGGGTGGAGAAAATCAAATCACAAGATATTTTTTACATTTGCTGTTGGAGCCAGGAATAGACCCGACTGGATAACTTTGTTAGAGCCTAGACTCAAAGACTTTTTATAATGGTTGTTTTTCTCATAGTGTTTATTTGTGTACAAGCCAAACCTCTATCTTAAGTAAGAGCACCAAAATGCAGCTTAAAATCAATACTACAGTACTTAAGTAGAAGTAGTGGTCCAAGAAATTACTCCAATGAGAGTACTATACTTCTGTACACATACACACACACACACACACACACACACACACATACATATGTATATATATATATATATATATATGAATATATACTAAGCAAGTGTGGATCCTTAGGCAAGACCCTTCGCGCTACTGCCTACCTCATACCATGATGAGAGCAGATGAACTGGATGACATGCCGACTCAGACGTCGACCGGCCAAACAAGGTCTGTGTCAGGTGCAGGGGAACCAGAAACCAGAGCACCTGATGACAGATGAGCCACTGGAACAAGGAGGAAAAGGGCGAGATGCGTGAACTTGGCTCTGTTAGAATGCTACTGCTCCACAGTAACACCCTAGTCAGAGGGGCTACATGCAGAGAATGTGGGATGAATATATATATATATATATATATATATATATATATATATATATATATATATATATATATATATATATATATATATATATGTATGTATGTATACATACACATATATATATGTATATAATTATTATTATTATATTTATTATTTCACCCTCCGCAGGTGGTCTCTATTTCTCTTGAGGGTTCTGCGCAGTATCTTTGCTGTTCCTCGCACTGCACTTTTCTGGACCGAGATGTCTGATATCACTGCAATGTCCACCACCACGGCTTTCCTCTGACCCTTGTCAACCACCACTATGTCTGGTTGAGTCGCCATTACCATTCGGTTTGTCTGTATCTAGAAGTCCCAGAGGACCCTGGCTCGGTAGTTCTCCACCACCTTTTGAAGGTGTTTCCCACTTTGTTCTCAGGGTCTCCAGCCCGTACCCTGCACAGATGTTTCTGTACACTATGCCAGCACCTGGTTATGGCGCTCCACGTATGCTGTCCCCACTACATCCCCACATACCTATGTATCTAAAACACAAAAGGCCTGAAGTACATTTAACAAAAAAAGACTTTATTTTTTATATAACATAACTGAAATGTGTATATAATTGAAAACTATATTAATTTCTATTCACTGCCAACTTATAAGAATGTATCTGCACTGCAGGCTCATTTTTGCAATATAAATATTCATTTAAATATATATCAACAAATATTTGTTGAGCATTGGTAATTGTTTCACCATACTTCAGCAGAATGAAATAAGAGAGATCAATAATATAATGTGTGGAGTGCAGTTTGAGTTTGGTATTGTTTCGCTTGCTTCGGGTATTGTTTTACTTTTTAAGTTTGTAATAGTACTGGGCAGTCCATAATGATTTGCTTTCATTTTGGCATTTACTCTTTTGGATTTATTGTATTCTCAAAAACATTGTCAAGTTGTACATCTCAATAATTATTTGTAATTCTGGATTAGTGTTATGATTACCAAACGCCAATAATTAAGTTTTATTTAGACATAATGATCATTTATTTGGACCCATCAGTTTTTTTTTTAGATTGAGTTCCACGTACACAGTGTTACACAAAACAACCCTTTCAACACAGACTTGTGGATATCTTTCTGTCCTTATTTATTTGACATTCTATTTTAGAAAGTAGCTTTAGGCTACATAAATATTATACGATACGACACTGCCATCTAGTGGCGTACACTGTAGTACACAAGGAATAACAAACAGTTGAACTCCGAAAACAAACTCAGACAAAAATAGTGCATTATAAAGTATAAAATGATGAATGCATTTCTCATGTCCTTTCAAATGTGAATAGCATAGCTATGCATCTATTTTCTGTTTTTTAACAGCACCACTTCAGCCAATTAGGGAGCATGAATGGAGAAGAACAATCATTTCAAGTCCCTGATTTCCCATGAGGAGGGCTGAAAACAGAAGTAAGCCAATTTCATTGAAGATAAACTTAAATTTTGTGTTTTGAGATTGAAACGTCAATTCCCAGCACCTGCATTAGGTAAAAGAGGCGTCTCTCAAGCAAACTGTGATGCCTTTTCTACCTTTTTAAGTCTCTACCTTTTTAAGTTTAAGAGTGGGTGGGGTTGGTTGTAACGACCCTCCCCCTGTATGAAACTAATACAAATTACTTTCTATAAAACACATAACACAGGTATTTTGGTAGGTATTTTACATGAGAGAGCTGAAGCTCCAAAACTGAGTTAGATATGTGCTCAAGCAAGTGTAACAACCATCCCCGGTCTCCCTTACTTACGCACTGAAGTGTGTGACAGAGTTCTGTGCACAATAATACAGGAACAACGCCATTATGGAGGAAAGATATCTGGAGTTAGTATGTTTGTCCAGCAGGCGGCGCAATAGCTCTTTGTTCGATGCAGTTTGCGCAGTGCTAATATGAAATAGCCTATCAAATATTTAAAACAGTTATATAAGATAAGCTTTATACAGCTTTTTGATGGACATGAATAGTTAAGATATTCTGTCAAACGCAAGAGGGATGTTGTTTATCTGAGCATTACACAGTGTGGAAAATATAATAAAAATGAACTCCACAATATGACGGTTTCATCTGAAAATGAATCATATAAAACAAACGAACCGTAATGCTTGGGTGAACATGCAAACTAATGACAAAAATATTCATACTTTAACCTCGAAACGAGTGGTTCCACAAGGGAGAAAAATAGGCCTGTTATTTGTATCTTTTTACTTTTTATTTTTTTGCATTTTTAGAACAAGAAAAACATGTTCATTAATTTGTCTAGCATATATTCATATTTTATTTTTACGTACCATTCATCATATTAATTAGGCCTATTAATTGTATTATTAATTCATTTAATAAGGATAATAGGGTAAAACAATAACATTAATTTCCCCCGCTCCGCACCTTATTGAGCTCTGGGAGATATTTCAATTTGTGCAATAAAAAAGAGCGTTTAAACTCATAATTTAGTGCTGCCGCTATACGCTTACTGACATAAGAAAGTGAATGCAGACTTTAGAGAAAAAATAGGCAACATATTATTTTATTAGCCTACTATTGTTAAGCCTATCAGTTTGTGTAACGTGTGTTTGTGGGAACAAATAAAGGAATAAAATAGCCAAAAAACGTTTTAAAATAACATTTATTTTTCTGATTTAATACAATGTGACAGCAAAGCTTTCGACATCTGAAGAGTACAGACAGCATTCAGCACTTTGTCACAACATTTTAAAATGACCCAACGACATACGAAAAAGCCAGAGCATTTCCGTTTAGCAAATCTATTATATAAGCTATAGAATACAGTCAAGCATTTGAAAAAAAAAGTAAAAAAAAAAACAAATGAAATAAAACGGGGAAATGGCAGCCAGTCACATCATTATTTTCGTTATACAACAGCAGTCTCTTATAGGGTTAACATTCGGGAGCTACACGTTTAATAATAACTTAAGCCACATTCAGAGAGAAGGGAATGTTCAAATGAACGATAAATCCTGCAGATTCACAAGAAAACTGTAATAAATGCATCGCCTCTGAGTGGCTTATGGTGTTTACTCTTCACTTCGCCAGCTTGCAGGATTTGGCCTCATTCAGATTTTATTGACAAATGTGCTGAGATGGAATATCTTTCAGAAATAACTAACAAAACAAAATTATATCAGTAAGGAGAGTTTGTCCAATTGGACAAGGTGACTATCAGGCGGATAATCCTATTATTTACAATAGTCATGGTAAATACACATCACACACGGTTCCAGAGCATTTAACACTACAGTTCACATGACAAGTGTCAATGAGGCGCGTCAGGCCCGTCACTGTTTGTCCGGTGTGTTGTTGACCAGAGGGCCGTACAGGCCGCTGTAGCCCTGCTCCTTGTGTAATACCGTCCTGTCTCTGATCAGGTCACTGAAAGCATAGTCCATGGGAGGTCTGAAACCAAGGGTGGGCACAAGCCCTGTGGTGGAGTAGGGGGTCATAAAGGCAAGCCCGCGGCTGTGCGCGGAGTACGCGAGGCGCAGCGGGTTGAGTCCCAGAGGCGCACCGAGCGTGTACGTGCTGGGGTCAGCGCCAAAATGCGGCGCGTTGGGTTGAAGTGGGGAAAAGGCCGAGCGCGTACTGAGAGTCATGGCACCGGGCAGCATGGGTCTGGTGGGTGCGGTGGGTGCAGCAGAGGACTGAGGAGGCTGCGCGCTCTGCAGACCTTTCTCCGCTGCCCATGACTCGTCGGAGCCCGTCTTGTTGTTGAGGATCTGCTCGATTGCTTGCACCACATCTCGGCCACAACCCTGCAAGACCAGCTCGAGTACGCTGCGCTTATGGCTTGGAAACACGCGCGTCAAGATGTCAATCGCGTTCATGTGGCGCGAGGCTGCAGACGCAGATGGCTCGTGCTCGTCCTTGTCCGTGTCAGAGCCAGAGTCGGAGCCCAAGGAGCTGATGGAGCCGGCGGTGTCCTCGGCATCTTTCACCGGTTTGGACACGGGTGAACTAATCAGAGACTCACTGTCCCCGTTCTCTGAGCCTGAGCCCACGTGGTGGCCATCCGGAGACGACATACCTGGCACAGGGTCATTGTCAGGGCACGTGCCTTTGCCCCCGCTCTGCGATGGAGTGGAAGGAGCAGAGAGATGGCTCTTCTGGAAAAGTTCATACTTCTGAAGACTTGATTCTGAAACGTCAAAGAAGAACAAATTGAAGCGGATTGGAGACATTTACAAGACATCACATTAAGATGAAAGGCTGTGTCTGAATGCTTCATAGTTAAACCTACATGTAAAGGCCCATGTCTACAAAAATAATAACCAACCTCGTCCTGTGACATTCAATTGTAAGGGCTATTGAACTGTTGCGGAGAGGGTGATATAATCAGGTGATATAATTACCTGAGTTGCTTTCGCTGGTCACAGAGCTGAACACCTCGTAATTTGGTCGCGGAGGGATAATGCCATTTGCTGCGGCGAGCGCGAGTCCTTCCGCGGTGCCGTAGAGCAGCTGTAGCTCTCTGGCCTCGTTCTCCTCCTGCGCCTGCTGCCGCCTCAGGGCCACCTGTGCCGCCATAACGCGCTGCCGCTCCGCAATCAGCGTGCACTTGGCACACATACAATCTTTCCAGCGGCAGTAGCGTTTGTGGCCCTTCAGGGCGGACACCACGCCGTGGTTCCGGCAGCGTGCGCACTTTGGAGTGCGCGGGTATTTGTCCGCTGCGCGCAGCAGAAGCGGGGGGCCACGCAGCAGGCTGCTGGCCATGGACACTGGGATGGAGGTCACCCCAGGATGCACCTGTGAAGCAGAGGAGACTGTGGGGAGCTCCTGTCTCAAATCCATGGCTGGCGTCTCTCGATTAAGTCGGACTATGAAGTTAACGCACTAAAGAGCAGAGGTAGAGAGTATAAGTTGTGAGTTGGCGAAGGGCTCACATCTGCACCGCGCTGGTCATGACAGAGCGGGTTTGTTCGAACTGTTGAAAATGTTGTGATCGATCAAATCAGAAAGTGTCCAAAAAGAGCAGCCTGTTGTGCGTGCGCGCTGTAGCCGCAGAGGATCCGCACTGAGCCAGAGTCGGACCGAGGAGCAGCTTCTCCTTCTTCAAGTGAAGTTTGAAGTGTCCGTGAGGTGCTGAGGTTGTTACACGGTGCAGCCTGAGACACTAACTTCCTCCAGAGATTGTGAGTGGATACAGATCCCCTGCTCCCTCTCTATTGTTGCTGCTACGTTTTCATTACACAAATTTGACAACAATGTGGCGTCTGTCATTGGCCGACGAAATGGAGCCACCTGATTGGCTTGTCTATTTCTACTGTGTCCACCTGAGTTCTCCTCCAAATATCAAGTGTTAAGATTGTGAAGGGAGGTCCCTGAAAGCTCAAACCGATGCTCAGTAGCCCATTTCTAAAATATATATAATAGGGACTTTTCTTTATCTTAAATTCACACTTTGGCATAAATGTGTTGTCCCAAACTGGACAGTTTCTTTAGAACAGATGAAATATGATGAATTATAGCCTCGTTTTTTAAAATACTTTATGAACTCACAAAAACAACGATTTTCCATATTATGCTGTATGTGCATGAAAACATCGTGAAGGTAAGTATTACTCCTTTTGTTGTTTTGTGAGCGGATTGCGGCTCAGAACCATCCGCGCAAGAAGCAATAGTGACACTCTTTTCTGCTTTTTGTTTAGTGCATTGTGGAACTAAACGATACTGGAACTTTTATTGAAGTTATCTTAAATTATATTTCTGATTTATTTAGACTTGTATTTACACCCTAACGCACACCGCATTCAACAGACAGCTACAATAAAACATTTTTTTAACAAACAGACCAACGTAACTTTATTTCCGTACGCGTAAATAATAATGTGTTACGTTTTATTTTTTCTTATGCCGTGATAGTTTTATTTGGTCAACTGTGCAAATTCACGCTTGATGTTTTTTTGAAAAATAACCTTTTAAAATGCAGTGTCAACATTAGCCCAAATTGTTGGCTACAATTTCATTTTTTTCACCCTTTTTTCTTGTGCTCTAAATACATTTATAATATATTTATATTTAAGAAGGTTTTTTTCTACATTGTAATACACGTTTGATCGTATTTATGATCATATTATAATTTATACCTAGGCCTTTTTAGGCTTTATATCCTAGGCTATTATACAATTATAGATAATAACATATAATAATAATAATAATCATTATCATTATTATTATTATTATTATTATTATTATTATTAATAATAGTAATAATAATAATAATAATAATAATAATAATAAAGCCACTCATTACATTTCATTGATTTTAACCCGTGTGTGAGTGTCCATGCTGATGGACAGGGACCTGGGGCGGCTCTCGCTCGCACGCACCGCGGCAGTGGGCGCGTGCAGCCGTCCTCTCTCCTCCCAGACTCATTGTTTACTTTCTCAATCACTGGAAGCAAATGCCATCTGTTTCCCTCGCCGCTGTCATCCGCACCTTAATTACCTCGACAACCAGCTAAAAGACGCGATATTAAAACTACATCTTTTGACATTCAGAGTAATTACGAGCAAAAGCGGACGTCTCGTGCGAGTGAAACCCATGACAAAGTGCTGGTTACAAACATACGTGCGTCTCCCTGCACTTGAGTCAGGCGCACTCCTCTTTCATTACAGGAGACATTTTGATTGTGTTTGTGGAGCGCAGGTATAGAGCCAAAGTAAAGAAAGGAAGACTACAGTTAATTAAAAACACAGCATCACTTCTCTCCTCACATTTAGTTGAATCTTTGTTCTATTAAAACAAACCCATGGCTGACAGATCAAAGAAGGAAATTAAATACAGATCATAAATAAGGCAGCACTGATTCCTCATCATTAATTGGAAAAGGGCTATATACACTTCCTATTCCCCATGCATTATTCCCAGGAACCAATTAAAACGGTGCACGCGCAATCAACCGTGACTGTGCGCACGTGAACCCAACATTCTTTTACGCACTTCATTAGGCCTATATGCTTCAAAAAACTATGAGTTGCTTTGATTCCTTTGATGGCGGCTACAGACCAGTGAGTTTTTACACCCTTTAAAGAGGACAACAATGGCCATGCTTGACCCTACATATGTAGCCGCATGTTTCCGCTGCCCTGAAGCCCCAGTGCGCCACAGCGGCCTCTCCCACTGTCTCAGCCCCGCCTGCAGCCACATGAAGCCCGCCTGCAGCAGCCTGAAGCCCGCCGGAGCCCGGTCCCCTCCCGCGCTCTCCCGCCGCAGAGCCACAGGTTAGAGTAGCATTTTGAGGAGCAAAAGCACATTTACACGCTTGACGGGCGCATCAAGGCCACTTCACACTGAGGAGAGAGAATAAAAGGTTTGGCATTATTTTAAGGCAAAAGAATCACATGGCTTATTGCACAGCATAGTATATTCAATAAAATGTAGACAGAAAATAGTATTTTATAGGCTGTAGCCTGTATCACTGCACATAGCATGGTTGATAGGTAAAGTTTGAAACGCACTATAATAATTTAGGGCTAGCAAAAGCAAAAGCTGCAGGGTAAATGTGTGTGTGTCTAAGGAGCCTAATTCATTTATAAACTATCCTGTTTGTAAATTGGGGGTAACCCTGAAACGACGTGAATGTTTTAAAGATGTGACAGGGCTCCCTGCTAAAGCCGGTGTTGGCCAGCTCTCCGCGTCTCTGTCTCACAAACAAACTAAAAATACCGTTTCTTTGCCCCCGAGGTACGTTGGCAGGGATTATCTTTGTTAACTGAATGGGCTACAAGTATTCATCAACACGGCCAGATTATTGGGATGCCTCGCTCTCCTTCTGCACGGCCCTAAACCCAATGTGAACGCGTTTGTGTGCAGATACAGACCTACACACCGCGCAGCCAATTAAAACGCTCTCTGCCCAAATCTACCCCTCCACATCTGCCTCCTTTTCTCCAGCAAACGAAAGGCGCAAAAAAGAAGCAAGCTCATGAATAGGCGCTCATTGAGATCACAGATGGAGTATGGCTTTCTTTTTGCGAGAAATTTGAGAAACACCATTGTCCTCAATCAAAACTCAATGTGTTCGCCCACAATAGCTCCGGCTTTGAGCTCGGCCGCTTCAATTGGCCTTGTTTTTGAAACTTGAAGTGTTCTGTACAAAGACTTGGCCCTCCTAGATGTCACCGCCATCATGGCTCTGCCTCACTGCCCGAGTGTGTATGACTTAGAAAGGGGAAAAACACAATTAATATGAAGCAGTAATTACTCCCCTTCATCACGCCTCTGCGCCCATTCAGAACCCCACTGGCCCATTTATTGCTTCGGGCCCATCCCATGCTGCTCATAATCCTAATGCCACAGGTTTTAGAAGGCACAGGTCTTAGAAGGACTATACAGAGCAAAAAGACAAATAAACCAAATGCTTACAGCTCTGCTAAAGTTATATCAATAATCAGGCCTAGATTTCAGACTCTTTTTTTAACAATTAGACGAACGGACAAAACAGATTTTTTTTATACCTTCTCCCCCCTTTTTGTGTTAATTACAAGGTGCTAAACTGAGCATGGCTTGTTGGACTTTACGCTTAAAGATTGGTTTGGTGACAGTATGGAAAACGAAAATAGGGAGAAATTAATGCCAGTTTAGGATTTAATTGCGCAAATATAAGGCCAAGGCCAATTAAAATACAATTTGCGAACAATGAAATGATGTTGTGCTCATTTTGTTTCTACAAATTCTCTTCAAAGCCCGTGTCAATAACGGCCTGTACTCACTTCAAACGTATTAAAGTATAAGTAAAGTTTTTTTTTTAATTTGTTTTTGTTAATATATATTTGCGGGAATTATTTTTACATCCTTTGCTTCACTGGTTTAAATTTGGCCTTCAAGGATTTCTTGTTGTCATATTCTGCTAAGATATGTCCAAAAATGATGATGATGATGATGATGATTATTATTATTATGATGATTATGATTATTATTATGATTATTAATATTATTATCATTAGAATCAGAATCAGAAAAGGTTTACTGCCATTTTCAATGAAGAAAAATCACAAACACAGGAACTTGCTTTGGTGATTCGGCACATACAACGATGAACATTAATTAAAACAAGATATAGAACCAAAAATCTCAAGCATTGAAGAAAAACAATTTAGTATAATTTACTATAAGATAAAAATAGGCTTACTTTGTGCACAAAATTTACAATTAAATTTACATATGTAGTGCAGAAAGAACAGTGCAGTGACTGATTGATTAAATTGTAGTTAAAGTGACAGATGTTAAGAGTGTTCATGAGTCCAACGGCAGAGGGAATAAAACTGTTATTGTGGCGGGAGGATCTGGTCCGGATGGACCGTAGCCTCCTGCCTGAGGGGAGTGGCTCCAATAGTCCGTGTCCAGGGTGTGAAGGGTCGGCTGTGATCCGACCTGCTCATCCCAGAGTCCTGGAGACGTACAGGTCCTGCAGAGATGGAAGTCTGCAGCTGATCATCTTCTCAGCAGAGGCACAATTTGCTGTAGTCTCTGTTTGTCCCTGGCTGTGGCTCCAGCGTACCACACGATGATGGAGGAGGTGAGGATGGACTCAACGATGGCCGTGTAAAACTGCACCATCAGCTCCACTGGCAGCTTAGCCATAATATATTATAATACAAATAAATAATAATAATAATAATATTTTTTTAAACATATTTTCTCAACTAATTGATGTTCTGCCCATCTGGCAGTGTGTCCTTATTGGCTTCAAGAAAAAGTTGGCCATGTTTTACAATCCAGACCACTGACTATAATTCTAGTTGTACAGGAATTTTGTGTAAATAAAAGTTAACAAAATGTCCCAAATTTGCACTACCGTTTTATGGGTCCAATTAAATGAAAGATTCTATGCAACACTGTACGCAGAAGGCCAAATAGTGTTTTACCCTGATTAAAAGTCACTATTGTCTCACTAACAAACAGCAGTGTGAATGGTCTGCAGCCTGAGAGAAAGTGGCCTGCCATTGTACGCATCCCAACAGTTTTAAGCCTCCTAGATTCTGTTTCTTTGGGCACTCTGAGAAAGTAAACTCGGGCTGACCCTCCAGGTTAGCGCAGTCCGGGGATGCTGCAGGAGATGCTATAGTGGAGCTGCCTACACTTCAAAAGGAGGGAGGACGGCATCAGGAATTCAGCGGGCTGCATTCTTGACCCCGGCGGGAGCTGGTTAAACATCATGGACGCCTTTTTCTTTTGTCATCAAAGAATCAAGACAGAAAAACCTGATGCCCTGCCACTGGATCTGTGGATCTGTGTGAGAGGAGACGCAGTAAGCTCATTAGCACACAAACACTTTCTCATCCTCCTCTGACACATCACAGGTCCACTGCTGATTAAGACATCCAGCTGGTGACGCATGCGGAATATCTGGTGGAAAGTACTCACTTTAAAAAAAACTACTTAGTACTTAGGATTTTGATGTAAACAAATTATATGCTTCAGCTTTTGAGTAACAAGTAGAAGAATCAGTGGTGGAAAGTAAAGGTATGTGCATTTTAAAGTGCATGTTCTCAACTTTTTCTAATCATTGTTTTCTTTGGTGGACCGGTCCGGGGGAAATATTTATTATAGTTTTAAATCAACAGTGGGAGATTGTGAAGAAAATGTGAAAAATAAAAGTTGAAAATGGCAAGAAGTAGTCGAATCCCTTTATCTATGTCATCAATAAGTGACACGCAACGGACAGAATTTTCCCACATAATTCCACAAAATAAAGGTGTTACATATTAAGCTTTTTGTCAAATTAACAATTATGTATTTTACCGGTGTATCGATTTTGGCCCTTGTTTACAGTGTGGTTGCTATAGGTAACAGTTATGAATTACCTCTACCCATGTCACATCTGCTGCTCAAGGAAGTATCTTTATAAACTTCACCAAAATTGTCAAAATGGGGAAAAGTAGACATTTTTTTTTGTCATATCTTAAATATAATCATCTTAACTAGTTAGTGAAATGTGTGGTCAAACCTGTCATTTTCATTTTTACCTTTACCGCTCCACATTTGAGAGCAGGTATATATCTGTTTTCTACTGCACTATTACTTTTAACTTGATTTATAAGGCATTTTAAATGTTTTATGACCGTCAAAATTGGCTGAAGGTTGTTTAGCATGTTTATGGATACATTTCCTGAAGCTATGAATTGAAGGCTTTGAATATAAATTGAGTCATTTTTGTTGACCAAAAATCAGCAGAATTCTTATTTTGACTCTATAATAGATCAAAAATGTATGTTAAATAGTTTTAGATATCTCAAAAAGAACATTTTTAAACATGTTTTATACACTTTAATTAAGCCAATAATTTATTGGGATGCTTTTACTTTAGTATTTAATTCGCCTGTGTAGCTGTACTTTTTACTTTACTTGAGTACTTCTTCCACCACTGAGTGATATAGTATATCAAAAGGCAACTTTTAATTAAACTAATTTACACACAGTATATCTTTTACACTAGTCAGATGATGTTGCAGTTTGAAAATATGTGGCCTTCTCTATGTGAACCAAACACCAGGTCAAAACACATTAAAAAGTGTGAAATGTGATTGTGTATCGTGGGCGTTTCCAACTGCATTACTGTCACAGAACAAGCCTGAGCGCATAAAGTTAGATAAGCAGAGTGGAAGAAACTGTAATGTCACACTTGAGAGGAGCTGCACTATGTTCAATGAGGCCTAAAGGAGATGAGATGTGACAGGAGATGCACCTGTCTGCTGGTCTCACCCTCGCCTGGAGCTGCAGGTCTGTACCAAAGAACTGTACACAGCATCTGACCCCACATTTAACATTTCACATCTGCCCTCAAGTTCAGCTTTAAGAAGGTTCTGCTCACACAAAACAAGAATGAATGATAAGGTTGTCTGAAAAATGCTGAAAAAGAACAACTGTTTACACGACAATCAAATAGAAAATGTAACTTGCAGGAAAATCGTGTATACACAGGTTTGCTATACTTTTTACTCAAGGAACATGTTTGACACATTTCCCTTCTTCCAAGTAAAGTAGAAATTCAGCCCTTTAACTGGCACTGAAATGTTATTTTATTAACTTAATATTGTAGTTCAGACCCATATGCTGGCTTGCAAATAATTAGCAATTAGTTAATGGTTGATAATGACGAATACAAACTCTTTATTTTAAAGGCTTTTCTGACTCAGTTTGCACAGTATTATTTGAATGTTACAAACTATTAATTGAATGTTATATAAGGATATAACTGCACAAGAACGACCTTTGCACATATCTATAAAATCTTTTTTGGCTCACAGGCTTTATTAAACAGGACAGCTTAGCGTGAGATGGGGATTAGAGAGAAGGGAGGACATGCAGTAAACTGAAAGAGCCGGGATTCAAACTCACAACACTGCAGCCGGCTGCACGTGGAGCCTGGCATGTGTGCTGCCCAGAGTTTGAGTGGTTAAAGTGTCACCACTCGACCACTGGGCAGCACACATATCTATAAAAATCTATGAAGGATCGCATGACCAAGCTGTCGGACAGATTCGTTTGAATTGGTCTTGATTATTCTTGCCGTTTCTGAACTTCTGCTTCTGTGGGAAAAATAAAATAAAAAAATCCCAAAAGCGTTTACTTTACCATGAAAAAACAAAACAATTACACCAAGGTACTCTACAATTTCATTAAAAAGGAAAAAAAAAAAAAAAATGCTGTCTGCAAATATTTAAGATAAGAAAACAAATAGCTTGAATAATCATTTGTTTAGTAACATTTACATCAAGTCTTTGGAAGGTTATTTTTGGCCCAAAAATTCATTTAAAATCTATTGCATTTTGAACAAAAAAAAATCACCCTTTCTGTAGGAGTCGTCTGTGCCCCAGGTTTAAACTTTGCCTGTAGTTGACAGAGGAGCCGTGCTACAGATGGAGGTTTAAGCCCTGTGATCTCTGTGAAGACTAGAGCTGAGCTGTTGTTTGGTGGATAATAGCAGGTGGTGTGTGAAGGAGAGACTTAAGGCATTAATTAGTTAAGAGAAGTAAAAGGAGCGTGTAAAAGGTCTGCGTGAACAGGCAGATGTGACAAGAAAACCTACTTTTATATTCAAAAATACTGCCTGGACAGAGAAATTAAGTTAGTTATACATTAATAAAAATTAAACTAATATTTGTTATTTATAATTATTTTTCCTTTAATCCACAAAAAACATACCTCCAGTCAGTCAAGAAATGTCAAACAAACTAATAGGCAGTGCCAAGTGTTTGAAAAGATTTGGGGGCAACACAGTTTGATGTCAATATTCATATACTTTATATAATGTAAATCCAACTAAAACTAATACAGCATCAAACTTAAAAAGGATCAAAAGAATTAGAGAAAATGAAAACAGAACAAATAGTTTTTGGAGAAGCTGATGATCAAACCAAGACAGTGCGGTCCAGAGCTGCAGAATCCACACCAGGATTTTCTTTATGGCAAACAGGGACAGAAGGATGTGGGCTGGAAAGTGAATGTTGGAAAAGATCAAAACCTTTAACACAAGGGCAGAAGAGACTTAAACTCTGTTGTACAGCGTCTCTTCTTATTTTATTCATTTTTATTTAGCATTTTGTAAATTTCCAACACAAAAAACAAGTTTTTATAAAAGCAGCCTTGAATTATTTTTCTATTATGACAACAAAAAGTCCACTCAATCTCTCAATGCTGCACTGTGCTCCGGTTACCATCGTAAGGTTGTCATTTAATGTGAGTTGAGGGGGATAGAAGAGATTGGGGAAGTTAAGTGTTTGGCTGTGTGCTTGTGGTACTGCCGCTGCTCCACTCGGTCCTGTAGCATGGCCAGACCCAGGGCAAGCTTCTTTGCACTTTGTCACTGGATGTGCATGCCGATGCGAGGTGGGTCTTTGGGTGAGTGTAGGAGAGAGAGAGAGTGGCAGGGCCCATGCTCAGTGACTGTGTGTGGAGCCAGTCCAGTCCAGTGTCTCTGTCCTACTCTTTAGCCTCCAGAAACAGTGTCTCCTGTGGAAACAACTTGGCCTCCATCAGTGTCGAGGCAGGGTCTAACTGCGTAATCTGTAACAACAAACAAGGATGAATAAATACTAAACACAATCAGACGTGATAAAAGGCATTTTGAAATTGCCATTCAAGATTCTACAATTCAAAGCTTGCACTATTTCTTTCTTACAAACATGTTGCAACATCTTGGCTGAAAGAAAATATAATATTATTATTATTATCCCTATCAGTTTATTGTTTTTCTCTCTAGTTATTAGCTAATGGGCCCTGGGAATGGAAACATTCACGATGTGACACAAAAGCTGAACTATTGCTAAAAGCACAGGAATAATGCAGTACCACCCACATTGCTGATTGCGTTAGCCAACATTTAGGTCTTCTGACCCATGTTTTTTCAAAACAGGACAATCCGTGTCTTTGGCTGTAGCAGCCAGCGCTGTAGTGGGCCCCTGAGCTTATGTGAGCTAATCAGAGCAGGCTTGTGTTACAGGGGCCGCCTCACACCTGGGCAGAAGCTGCTGTGTGACACTGAGCCTGTGCAGGGCTTATCTATGACGGCTGCTCAGCCCTCTGATTAGAGCGCACCGCAGGATAATTAACCTCCCCAGTACCTGCTGTAAAGGTCAGAGTGCAAGCTAAAGGCCAAACTCATTTCCCTCACAACAAGGAAAGTGATATGTCCACAGAAAACCAACGCATACAGATTTATTGTGTGTCCCACAATATAATTAACCATTTTATTTTAGTGCAGTATAAAAATTATTAATAAAAATCTATTGTATTGTTTTCCTTAGATGACCATTAAAATGGAGTGAGAAAGAAAGACAGAGCTTCTGATGGCCGTGTTTAATTAGAACAATCTACACATTTAAACTTGTGCTAACTACAGCACTCCAGGTTTAAAAGCAGGGTGAGAAAAGACCAGGAGAGCAGAGTAAATTAGGACTGGGTGCCAGTGACAGATCAGCACCAGCCACCTCTCGTGCCCCATGGGAGTTTGGAAATGTCACACCATGTACACACCAGTGGTCTTTGACTCCCTGTCTTTATGTCCCCGTCCTCATTTCAACGTGTCATTTAAACTCTTGACTTCTCAGCGGGTCGCTGTGAGCTCGGTATGAGCAGGGAGGGGCTGTTACATCAACCTTGCACCCCTCACCTAGGCGACTGCCTCGGAGCACGGCAGGGAGCCAAGCGCCATGAAGAGACAGGAAAATGGTGTTTGCCTCAAACATATTCCATCCCTATGGAAAGCACAGGGCTGCTGCCTCCTGTTCCCACCTCAGGCGCTGCACAAGCCAATGGCTGCCATGCTAATGAACCCGACAGGCTGTTGTGACACCGTGGCATCAGGTAGAATAAATGAGGCTTTGGGGTGGAGCAGGTGTGTGTGCGCGCACAGTCATTGGGAGTCTGTTCTAGCGATGCACAATCTGCACCGGGGAGTGCGACAGGGGCTGAGCAGCATCTGACTCGGAAAAAGAAAGTAGGGAAACAAGATGCCACACTGACACAAGAGACGGGCACCATCGGTGATTGTTTACATTGTTATCCAATTAACAGACCATAAGTACGAAGGCATCTGTCAACAAACAAAGCTGTTGTTTTTCCTTTGCATAAGCATAAGCCATTTTCTCCTGCAGTCATTGCCGTGCATACATACATACATATATACATACAGCACATTCGAAAGACGCAGACTAGCACTCTGCTTTCCTGTTTAATTTCATCTTTAGTCAGTACTATATTGATTTATATGTATCAGTCATCTAAAAAGAGAAAGACCCTAAGCTTGGAAATACATTTCGTTTTAGCTTTTTCTAAAAGTAAAAAAAAATAAAAAAAAATCAGAACGTACAGAATAAAAAACACACTGTAGTTGAAAATAGTTGAAAGCAGAGTCTCAAGACCGACACATAATAATCACTGGGAGTTCCACAGCGAGTCTAATTTTAAAACTGGAACCAAACAAAAAGACAGATGGCGTTTCTAGGCACTGTTTGATAGTTTCTTTCTTTCATTTTGAAAAATTGTATGACATAAAACATTCTGCTAATATCACCCCCATGTATTTGGCATTATTGGACAGCAGACTTCAGTAAACTAAAAACCAAATAATTAGTACTTAGTGTAAATGTTTTAATTAATATTAAATTGGAGATGAATAGCTGTAGGGAAGGCCACACTAAAGCAATGAAAGAAAAGAAAAGCAAAATAAACACTGCGCCTGGAGATGTCCGTTTCCAACACAATCAGCGCGCAGCTGAAATAACGCATTTTTAATGAAGCCATTACAGGCCTGACTATGTTAATTAAAACCAAATAACTTGTCTGTTTTAAACTAGTGTTGTCAAGTGTTTATTTGGCCAATTACAAAAGCAGTGGGAGATCATTATCCGCTGCCAGGAGTGTTGACAGCACGTAGAGTCGGGGCGTGAACAGAAAAGAACTGAGCCCAATACGCCACTTCAAAGGGATCAAGCACCGTGCAAACTGGACAGGGAGGGGGTGAGGAACCAACGTGAAAATGAGAACAAAACAGAGAGCAAGTACGTTTTTATATTGACCACTGAAGGTATAAATAATGAGCCATTCTCATTGTAGAGAACCTGAAGAATGAGCCGGAGAATTGCAGCTGAGGCGAGAGAAGAGGGAAAATCAGACAGAGGGAGGGAAAGGCAAGAGTCCTCGGAGAATAACTACAACCTTCACCAAGAGTTAGTCGGGAAGATACTAAAACAAGACCGCATCAAATGGCAAATGAAACATCTGTAATTTCTATCTAAAGTAGGGATAAAATTAATACTTAGAACTAATATTAAAAAAATGCCCAGTGGAAATACCAATTATAAAATGTATCTTTGATAATAAATAACTGGCTTCCATCTCCAACTACAGTTATCAAAACAAGAAAAGGCCTTTCACAGATGTAAAATCTATTTGAGCCCAGCACACGGTCTCCTCTGTGTGGCTGTTTATTTTTCCTGCATCTCAGATTTTCCCTAAAAATTATTTGGGCTATAGAGCGTTGGAGCTGGAGGAAAGATTAAGAGAAGGTGAAAGAGGGTACAGTATCACAGAGAGACCAAAATATGACACTGAGTTCCGCCATGTCTAGAAGCAAAAAATCTACTTCACCCACAGTCTAAACATGATCGCAGCAAACCGAGAAAAGATTCCCAAGCTTAAAACACTTTGTGCTAACTAAAACTCAGACAGAAAAACAGAAAAGCAAAAACTGAAACACTAAAAGACTCCTCAAACTTGCAGAAACACAGCAAGGGTTAGTTTCCTGAGCACGGCTAAGCCCAAAACAAATGATGCCAGTGTAAGGCCTGCTGTAGAGCTGAAGACATAAGCCACTGATACCAAATGCTGATACACACTCTGTCCAAAAACAGAGACTAATAGGCATTTACTGGCAAAGCTACAGGAAGGTGGTAAACGCATGAGTCGCAGACATCTGATCTCCCATGTAATTTCATAAATCATCAATTAGTCATCTACAAACACTCCTAAACCAACATTTAACAGCTCACAAGTCAGTCATTCAAACAACCTTTCCCCCTCTCACGATTACCCCAAACCAAAAATCCTGATCAAATACAAATCTCACCATAGCCGTCAGTGAATAAGATGAAGTTAAAGCAGGCTGACACAGTACAATAAAAGAGTGACACTACACTGCAGGAAAAGGCGTATTACAAATGCAATAGTGGTCTAGAGTGGATCCCCTGATCCTGGCAGAGCAACAGTGGAGCGTCTGGCTGGATGGAGGGTTCCTCTGCTCCTCTCATTTAATTACAACACAGAGCTGCAGGATTAGACAGGGGCCTGTGTTCACAGCCTCGCACTGGCACTTCCGCTCAGCCACTTTCCTCCTGTCTTTCCCTAAAGCTCTCCTCTTTCTGTTTTCTGGAATTCTCTGCCATCATCTTCATTTTAATATCTTTCTCACTTGTCTCTCAATCCTTTTCTTTTTCAGACTGTTTCTCTAATTAAATCTTTCTTTGTTTAGGCTTTTATCTCCTCTGTTCGGCACTCACTATGCTCTCCTCTTCTCTCCCCTTCTAATCCCTTCGTCCTGTTTTTGCCCGAATTTCATCTGCGATGCAGACACATCTTTATCTGTGTCTCAAACACATGTTTACTCTTGATTATAAAGAGACAACTGTGAATCCTTTAAGTGACAAAGTTGTGAGTGGGGCATGTGTTTGCCTGAAAATATTTGTGCATGTGTTGAAGTGTGTGATTGTGACGAATGAAGTGTGAGCTATGCGTTAATGTGTGTGTCAGAGGGAGGCGTTTGGGCCCCTCTGGTCTCTATGGACGACCGTGGCACAGTGCCTGGGCAAGCCTTCGCACACACACCATACACCTCTTAAAGCACCTCTCCTCATGTGCGAGGCTTGATGAAAGGAAATCCTATTTTGTTTCTAGCAGCATGGCTAATTAAACGAGTGGTGTTCATTAGCTCACAGCTAACGAACGCAGTGGCCAAGCCCTCTAATAACTGTTTGTGGCAGGCTGAGAAAAGCAGCAGAACCATAGAGAATATACTGTTAGTGCTGACAACTGTATCCTAATACAGCCAGAGTACAGTATTCACAAAGGGCCCATGCTAATTAATATTGACCAAATTCTACATCTGCACAAGTGAATAGGAGAAGCTGTTGATCTAAACTGCACAGCTAGAACTTCAATAATGACATGAAAAACTAAAAAATAAAATATTGTCCAGCAGTTATTAGTCACTAGGTCACTTATTTACATATAAGTAAATAAAAAAAAAAAAAAAAAAATACTTGGTATTAAGTGTAAAGTGGGTGATTAGAGTTGTGAATGCTTCAAACAGTTGTTAGATGTATTTCCTCCTTTTGTGATAACCTGGTGCTATTCTTCTGTTTGACCTTGACCATAAAATATATGACCCCTCATGTCTGACAGGAATACAGTGATGTACTCACATTTTTACGGGGGAAGGTGGTGAGCAGCTTGAACTCGTCTGAGGGGTAACCTTTGGAGGCCACGAAGTCGAAAAGGACCTGCAGTTTACAGCTGCCGAGGAAGCGCCTCTCCACAAACTGTCCACTCGGAGTCCGGATCCGCAGTTTGCTGATTTGCTCGGCTGAATCCTCATCAGGCTCTGGCGGAAGGGTCTGCTCCAGCGATAAACGAATAGCCTGAAAGAGAGTATCAGCTCAAGGCCACGTTTTACATACAGCTGCTCGTGGCAGGTGTTTTCACAGGTGTTACTTTTACATCCCGGTTGGCCAACGAGTCAGCGAAACAATCACTTAGCATACATAACATAAGAACATAAGATTTACACTGAGCAATAATGTAAATATTATCTTTTGTGGCTGGAATATTTGTACATTATAGTAAAACTCACTGGATAACAGCTGAACTAGTCTAGTGGTTAGATCACCAACTTTAATTCAGCAAGCAACTCACTGGTAAATACATTAAGTAGGCAGAGGGAAACTTGGAGCAGAAAATGCAAACAGTCACTTTACACATGAAGCTAATCATCTCTGCTGTCATAGAGCCACACTTCACTGCTCCCTGGAGCTCCTCTCTGCTGCCCCTCACCACTTCTGCCTCCTTGTTGTTCCTGTTTGGTCAGGCAGAGAGCATATGCTGTGACAACACACCCTGGCTTTATTTACACACCTTAATGCAATTATATTTCATAAGAGTGTACAACAGTAGCTCATTAGCAGCTTCTGGTGTTGGGTGGGCAGGGTTGGGCGCGTGCTGCACCGCCAGGCACTCCCTTGGGTGCAAGAGCTGATGCTGACTGAGTTAAAGGGTTCTCGCGGGACCAGCTAACACACACTTAAATGAGTATGGAGCGCGTGTTTGGTGACGGACAGACAACCACAAACACAAGCACAAACACCAACACGAGAGTGGTGGCGTCACTAAAGAAACCACAAGGCACGCGTCTGCTACTGCCTCGGGCCAGGCTCATCATCACAGCATCCACACTTCTGCTCCTCCGTCATGAATCCACCAACCACAAAGAGCAAACAGATGAGGAGCGGGAGAGAGTACACCTGCAGATACACCGCATGCAGAGACCCCCAGAGGATGGTATCTTAAACAGGCACATGCACGCTGCGCAATCCGACCCCCACCCCCAATCCACCAGCCCCTGCTTTAATCTCAGCCCTCCTGCACAAAGGCACTAAATCACACCGAGCATTCCCTGTTGCATCGTCTGCTCTCTAGTGGCAACCCATGTTTGTGTTGAGTCTGAAATTTCACTCATAGACAAGGTTACCACATTGTCACTTGCACAGTCAATGTAAGTAAACACAAAAAGCTTTGTATGTTTCAACAACAGAAAATCCACTGTAAAAAGCAGCCTTTCTCTAAAACGCTTACTTAGTGAACTCACACTTTGGATATTTTGATTTGCAGAATGAAAACCTACTTAAAATGCTCGTATTACACGATACTAAGTAATTACTTAAATACGCAGCTACAGCCATTATGCTTTTGAAGAGGGAACAACTTTATAACTTAGATAAAAGTTTTTTAAACATTAGTTAAGGAAAATGTGTGACCTTTAGATGAGTAAAATACAAGAATAAACTCAGTTTACACTTTGGCCAGTGGCAGACAGTGATATAATTAAGGAGCCTGTTCTGGGTCTTTGTTGTTGTGTGTTTATCTGAAGTGACAAATCACCTGTACCAAAACCAGTCACCCAATACCTTACAGCCCGGGACCTCTGCTGTTGAGCAAACAACAATCACTGAGCACTGTATTACTATAGACTATATTACAACATTGGGCCCATCCTTGTAGACAATAATTGTTTTGTATATGCGTGACAGTGTGTCTGCCTATAGAAGCATGTGTTTGCCCCTCGCTTCACATACAACAATTGTGCTCCAAGTCAATGTGTGTGTTTGCTTAGGTTGAGTGTGCCGGTGGTAAGCCTATGATCCTGAATTGCCTCAAGTCTTTTGTCCATTTCAATATGAGGCATATGTTTTACATGGGCCCAAAGCAGTTAAAGTGAACAATAACTGTGTTTGGAAGGTGACATACTGTACTGGGCCTCACTGTAATTACAAGATTCAAATAGCTTAGTGTCCGTTCACCCACACGGCAAAACCACAATCTAATTGGGTCATTATTCGGATGTGACAGCAAGATCTACTCCAAAGCAAACGGAGAAGACAACTTTCTCTTTGTATTGGTGACAATAAAAGCTGAATTAGAAAATATCATGCAATTGGTGTGTTGAAGTGTACGTAGCTCACCTCCTTTTCCTCCTCCTGTTCCTTTTTTATCCGCTCAAGACGTACTTGTTCAGCCTCTTCTCTTTCCTGGGCTTCTCGCTGAAACACAAAATGCCAGAAAAAGCCTGATTCCTCAGATCAGAGATCGTGCTTAGCGCAGGTGTATAAGTAGCACGAAATAAGGTGAAGAGCAGGTTTAGACATTCACTTAGACTTTTTGATTCCATTTAAGAACGTTAAATAGGGTCTTCTGAGCAATGTCAAAAATATGACAGTGTACGAGTTTGAAGAAATGTCCAGTATTGGATTATTCTGGTTGGTTTAGTTAAAGAACAACTCTGCCACTCTTTCCCAGCCTCTGGGTGACAAAGGTACAATAACATCAGGTGGGACATCACGGTTGGGGTCTCAGTGGCAGCCAGGATTAATCTAACACATTGGAAAAATAAAAATGCCCCAAAGATTAAGGAATGGGCAAATATGATGGCTTAAATGGCTTCATATGAATGTACTGTATGTTGAGATTAAAAAGAGGGATAGTGCAGTGTACAGTGGGATACATTTTGCTGCTACATTACCATAATGTAGCAGCAAAACCATATAACATTATGTTATATGGTTTCCTTTTTTTATCCGTTTAATTTTATTAACTTTTTTATATATGGACAATAGCCCCAGTTTTGATTAAAACTGAGCATGATGGTTTGAGATTGCAGTAAAATATTTAAATAAAACAATCATAAATAAATAAATAGAAATAAGTTAAAATAACTGCATCCAACCTCATCAGCTTGACAAGGCCTTACTTGTCCAGCTAAAACATTTTTGGAGCCTTTTTTTTTCTTTTTCCAGTACATCAACACAATAATTAATTTGGGACATGAGCTATTGAGGGGTCATTATGGCTAAACAAACAGAAAAAGAGAAAATCTCCTTTTTGTGATATTCAAAATGAATTCAGTGTGCATTTCATTGCCAATACCTTCTTGCGGTCAGCTTCTAGTGACAAACGGTAGGCTTCATCCTGCTCCCTCTTCACCATCTCTCTTGCCTCTCGCTCATCCTGGGACAGAGAATGAAATCTGTAAACTGTGGACCAACCTAAATAAAATGTGGTGCGTGGTTATAGACACAGACATCAGGTGTGAAAGAGTTGTAGCAAAGCAGAATTCATTGAGTTACGGCAGTCATTAGGCGACTGGAGCTCTTTTATGCATCCTCATCTCGGTTTCACCCTCCCTCTCTCGCTCATTCATTCGCACCGCTCTCTTCCTGTTTGTACAGAGGGAAGGGGAGAGCCAGCCTTTTTCTTTCTACCTGCTGTGGCTACAAAATGTTGTACAAAGACCACAACTAAATACGAGTGTCCATTGTGTTACCACTGCACAGCCATTAGTTTTGTATTTTGTGAAGGCCCATGCTGTGTGTGTCTGGCCGGATACGCCAAAGAAAGCTCATTGTGTGGACCAGAACGCTTACCATGGTGCAGCTAAAGCTAGGACTGCCGCAAAAGGACAGTGTGTATTGTTGTATTGTATTGAATCAAAAAAGCAAAGGATACATTTGTGCTTTTAAAGGATGAACTCTGAAAGGAAACATTAAAAGGAATAGAGGTTGGACAAAGACATCAAAAGTGCCTGCATTCAATGACCCGACTTAGGTCACGCATTTATATCATAATTCAAAATAAGCGAGACACAACTGATTTGGCTACTATATAATACTTGTGATTTATTTAGGGAAAGGCATGTGCATGCACAGAAGGGACTTTTTTCACATCTATATATTTTGGATGAGTATCAGAATGTTGGCTATGTTTGTGCAGTCTGTAAGAAGTTTTGACTAACTTTCAATTTAGTGTCCAGAGGTCAGCACAACAAGCTGTTTTATTTTAGCATTAGCTTTAATAACAATTCTAATACAGTTTATCTTTGTGGTTTATTATTCAACATGTCAAAATAATTTTAAATATGAAACATACTTTTAACTTGCTACATTGCCACAAGAGATTATTCTTGGCCACCGTAGCTCTATTGATGTATTGTTATAGACAAGCTTATTTAAAAGATACCCTTTAATCTTCCCTTTACTGGCATGACCTGACCACTACAGTCAGCTGATTACTAAGCCCTAAACACAACCCAGGAGCAACGGTGGAGGGGGCGATGTTGGTTAAAACAAGGCTGTCCAGCTGCTCTGCTTCAGACACACACAAAAGTCACTGTCAAAGAAGAATGTCTGGGATGGCTCAGTGTTTGAGTACATGTCTGAGCTTCTCTGTGAGGTGAAGTAGAAAACTGACAACGGCGTAAACAAGTCCGTGGGAATACAGTAATCCATTTAAGCATTGCCCAAGAGCTGTGGAGATTCCATCAATGTCTATATTGTATACCATGAAATGTTTTTATCCTATAATTCACAAACAACTATGGCTTATGTTCCATTTTATCTATAAAACATGCGTTTAAATAATAGCAATTACAATGCCTTACACATTTGTAAAGTGCTTAAATGGGTGTGCTCACTCACACCTGACTATGTTCATACGTGGCACTGCGGGCTGGGATTGAACCACCGACTTTCATAATCTTTCATATAAAACCAGCTTTTTTGTTTCAGGCACACCCTCCGATTGTCTTACAGCCTGTCACATATAATTATTTTATGACTTTGATTACTGTTGCAATACTGTAATAAAAATAACAGTTGACGTGACAGTAGTCATTAAGGCTCCTGAGGAAGGGAACGCCTCGGGCTGTAGGAGTGCCACATTTCAAATCACATGCTACGTCTGTCACTTTGTTGGAATAGACAACATGTTAAACAATTTGACTTGATGCTCTGTGACATGTGTCAAAATAGATACTCTGCACAAATAAGTACAAGTTGTTTTGGGAGGTTAAATACTTTCAGTCAAGGAACATTAACGGAGTCTGGCTGGTGCTGAAATACACTTTTTAAATGTTGTTGATGGAAACTAAAGCAAGCATTTCTCAGGGCAGTAATACATTAAAACGCCAAGTGCACTGAAGTTTGAGCTTGTTTGATGTGACTGAGTAAATACTTTAAGAAATGGTCTCGTTCTCTAGTAAACAGTAACAAAGAGCTATTGGGAGGTGACCGACTCTTACATCAAAAGACTGGCAGCGTGGCCTGTGTCCTTTACAAAGCCTATAGTTGGCATCCAATGGGAAAAGTAAATGTGAACAGAGTGAGACGGTTAAGTATTCACTGCTAGTCGTTTGCATAAGCCACAGTGAAACAATGTTGCCCGATGTGCCCTGGCATGTTGTGCTTTATGTTCACTGGAGGAAGTAAATGTGGACTGAAAATAAACCGATTTAAGCTGCTGCTTTAACTGGTTTAAAAAGAACAAGTACCGGTAATATACAAAAAGAGCAATTGTTTTTTTTTTTTTGTTTTTTTTTACAGTTAAGCCCAAAATAAAACTCCAGACTAATTTTCCTGTTAATTTAAACACATAAAACACAAAACAAAGAACACGACACAGAGAGCAAGAAAACTTCAAAAATTCAAGACATCCAAATAAATAAAACTAAAATTACAGCACAAATGAGTCCCATCTAGTCTAGAAGTCAAATGGGGTCATTTTTAAAATTAAGTCCAAATATAATATTTTCCATTTTTTAAATGTCAAATTTGGTTCCAGTCCTTGATTGTTGGTGCAGTTTGAGTCATTCTTTTTTTTTTAATACCCTTCTTTCTTGCTGCCAGGAGTTTGCTCCAAAGATATCCATTTATTGTGTCTCTCCTGGTTAAGGTGGAGACAGGCCTTGTGGCTTGACTTGAACTTCTCGTCTTTTCTGGCCTAGACGATGTGCTTTCTCTATTGTGATGTGTGGGACTCCAGTTCCGGATAAGTTCCGGGATAACGATCTAAAGTAAGCCCTCAGTGTTGTCCACCTGCTCACCCTCCGAGACTCCTAGAGTCTTAAAGTGTTTCTCCGGGATCTGGTCTCCAAATGTTGAATCTTGCTCTTCGCAGCCTTATTCTCCACCCGAAGTTTCACCTCCTTGGCTCTCAGTTCCAGTAACTCATCTGCATTGTCTGAAATACGTTGTTCAGCCTCAGTGGCAGTCTTCCTTCACCTTCAGGCCCACCACATTGGCTTCTATTTTGTCAAAGTTTGTTTCTCTTAGCCCTTATCTCAGCTCTCAATGATGCCATGTCATTCTGCATTTCACGTAACATGAGGGCAATCTCCGAGGGCGTCTTTTCAAGGTTAGCTGTAGCATCATTAGATTGTGCGAGAGTCAGCTTTCCACTAAGGTTATGGTCTGTCAGCTTCAATTGTTCAGCTCCTCCTTGTTTATTCCATACATTTTCAATTTTTTGTGGTTTAAACAGATTTTTAAGGCAAATGTCGGCAGAGTGAATGTCGGTGAAGTGCAACACTAGGTCCGAAACCGGAAGTCTCTTATAAATAATAGTTGTTCTATCTTAACATGGACCAAACAAAGTGACTAGAGAGTGTAATATTACCTCATCTTTGATATCCTCTTGTTGTTGTGCTGTAAAGATTTCCATGGCGCCCATTAATCTCATCATAAGCTCATCAACTGTTGTATTGCCTGCAAAAAAGTAGCAAAAATATTTTAACTTGTCTAATAAGTTGAGATAGGATGTGACCAGTTTAAATGATGCAGTGGCTAATTACCTTGAATAACATTTAGAACTTCGTTGGATGTGCGTTTTCCCATGACTATAAGGAGCAGCGGGAACTGGTCTGTCTTATATGTCCGCACAGTTTGTGTTACCGCACTGCCAAAGTGCCTTGTGCACATGGTGAGTAGTCTGCAAGACACAAACAAATACACTTGTATTTGGTCTTACTCACTTTTTTGTTTAGCTGAATATTTCTATATCCTATAACATTTCTTTGGCATTTGGGGAAAAAAAGAGGCAATATACTACAGCTTTTCTGATTTGAAGCGCAAAGAGAAATACACACAACTTGTGGCATTAAGGACTTTAAAACCAATTCTGCATTTTCATATTCCATCAGAGTGACATGCTTTTTCAATGGAGCAGCAGAGGAATTAGTATTCCTCACCAGACGCTCAGAATTGATAGGGCAAGAGAGGATTTCTTATTCCATTACAAAGACAGAACTTTTTAAATTAACATTTCAGGAAGGGAAAAGGGTAGCAGGCAGACGGGGCCCAGCCAAGCTCCCTGTAAATGTCATAATATTAATGAATTGCTATAGACTGAATGCAAATATAGATTAGCTTTTTCTCCTGCCTTTTAATAAGATCTACTTTAATAACTGGCTGGTAAAATAGAGAAGTGGAAAGAGGGACAGCAGGTCAGAGGCAGGCAATGGATGAAGTGATGCCATCTGAGAAGGGCTGTAACTCATTAAAACATGAAAGCCAAGGGCAGTATGCAGACTTTTTAAACGAGAAAACTTTAAGATACTTGTAACAAAAAAAGAAAATGGTTTTGTTATAGCTGATGCGGAATACTAAACATTTCCTTGAAGACAAACTCTGAGTGACCCATACCCTACAACGGGCACCCGATATTCTTGTGATCATTTGTTCTTCAACAGGACCGGCCCTTAACAATAGTTCACAGGGAAATCCTAACCTGTAATGAAAGGCCACTAAACAATGGTCCCAACCTAAAGTGTAACCCAATCTGAAATAGCCGATGAAGCACATAGTAACCAGCTTTGGTCTAAACTAAACCATTTTTTTTTCTGAAATACAAGGAATTCACAAAAATACAAGAAGATTGCACAATAAATGTAAATGACATCTCATTCAGCCATAATATAACAAGCTGAAATATGTGGTACAGATTGTATTAAGAGCGAGGCCTCTAAAAACCTTCAGGCAAAACACATGTTGTCAAACCACCTACAAGAAATTTGCAACTACTTGCTTAGGTGATTGACAGCTTGCAATTACACCCAACCAATCTTTCACACTTGCTGCACACACAAACAAGAAAAATTGTTAATGTTGCCCAGAACTGTCACAATGCATTTCTTAAAATTCAAAGATGATACGAGCGCACTTGTTGGACATGACATTTGCTTCAGTAAGCAGTTAATCAATCAGACCAGTGCAACAGCATTGCAAGAAATGTATTCATAAGTTCCCTGTCCCAGTGCAGGTATGGGAAGCGGATTCTTCAACAGCTTACAGTGTCAGATACACTTTGTCTCACAGCAGAAATGGACACGTTTGGCACTAATATGTATTTCTAATCAGTTTACCCATCATATGATAGAATGTCAAGTTGTCAAGTCATGTATACACAAACTGAACAAAAGTGTTTAACACAGTTATATCAGAACATCACAAGTATTTATTCTCAAGTACAATAACACTTACTACTACTGGTGTAGAATTAATTATAACTTTGCTGTTCTAAAACTGTGATGTGTCACTCAAACGTGTATGACGGTAGTTAACTAGTGTATTAGTGTTTGTTATAGACTGACTAAGACACCTTTAAAGCAGTGTATGATTGGTGCCAATCACGAGTTGCTGTGGATCAGCAGAGAGCGTGAGAATGTTCAGAATTGGTGAGTGAGAGACAGAGAGGGCAGTGAGCGTGCACATTGGCATGCAAGCATTAGCAAAGCTGTGACTAGCTGTGTGTGATGAAAAGCTCCAGATGTTGCCAGCCTTTTAATGTGAAATAAAAAGCTCAGCTGGGGCAAAAAGCAAAGGAGGCCAATGAGAGAAAAGAAATGGGAATAAAGGAAGGAGCGTTTTTAAGCGACTTAATGGAGGGGTAAGGTCAGGGCGCAAATGTGTCCCCAATGGCTGTTAGCAGAGTGCAGGCCTAAATCTGCCTCTGACTCAAGGATTCAGAAGGAAGACCAACGGAGATCATCAAACACATCTAATAAAGTTGTGTTGCACCGACTTGCCATTTACAAAATAATGTTTTCGGACGAAAATAAAGACGTGCAGGCTTCTCCCTACTGACTCTCTATTCAGAATAAAGATGGCCTCATCATGGGCCTCACCGTGCAAACATTGTTCCTTTTGTCAGCGTGCAACCTCTGAGCCATCTCTTTAGAAGTTAAAGGTGCCATAACATGCTTTTTTTCACGTTTCGTAGTTTATCCTAAGTGTATAATTGATTTATCGGGTGAGGGGGGATGATGACGCGTGCCTGTGGTTATGACGCGGTCTTGCGTCCACCCCCCGTCAGTTTGGAGATTCGCGGAAAGGAGATAGTCTGTAATATAGCTAAAAACTGCGGGAATCAATCAAAAAAACACTCTGGGTACATATATGAAGCACAAATAGCAATGTTAAAAGAAGGTTAAAAGCTCTGAAAAGTCGATTTTGCATGTTATGGGACCTTTAAAGAGAAACAGGGATACAACATGTCAGCTATGCACTGCAATGCCAGTAATTAAGAAAACCATATCTGAGATCTGGTTTACACAATTGCATGTATTTTACATTAGTATTTCTTGATACAGGCAGACTTCTAATCACTAATAAAACAAAACAAAATAACAGCTTTAACACATGGCATATCTAGTTTGACGGCCACAGTGCAAACAAAAGCTGCTCATACACATTTACTTACCCAGCATATAATATGCACCTGACTATTTATGCAAACACTCAGAGCCTTTATATGATAAATGACACATGAATAAAATATAAGGATTATGGGCGCTTTCAGGCGCTCTGGGGATTAACCTGATGCTCTATAAAAGCATCTGAAAATATTTCTAATGCAAAATACTGTATAATTGATGGATTACTGTAATATTTTTGAAAAAATGTATTCCAAATGGTATTTTGTTTGATGTAATGACGCACGTTTTTGTTTTTTTAAGTATACCTGGCTTTGTTAGCTTCTTTAGTGACATCCCAGGCCCATGTGATAAAGTTCTGGCTCAAGTAGGAAACAATAGAGTCGGCACACATCATCTGAGAGCAGAAGACATTGCTGAGAACACTGTCGTCGTTGTGGAGGTAGATCGCCAGCAGCTTCCTCTGAGGAAAGACACAGAAATACAAGTGAGTAAAGGGTACCATTGATTTTCAGTGGACGGTTTGTTTCTGGTCCCTTAAAGGCCACTACTCAAAATGATTGCTTACTGAAGTGTAATTTAGTGTTTTAGAGAACAATAAAAACAGGTTGGAGGTTAGAAATTATATTAAATATTCTTGTTCTCCAAACGATAGTAATAACAAATTAATTACGGTCCGTTTTAAAGCTATAAAATAAAGATAAAAGGTATATATATATATATATATATATATATTACTCTTGCCATGATATGTGTACCAACTTTGGTTTGGCTATGAGAATGTATTTTTCTATCCCTGGCAAGCATACATTATTGGGTCATGTCACGAATATGTTTACCAAATCAACGCCAAGGTAAATTTGATCAGTTCCATACAAATTCCCTAGGGGGCCCTTTTGCTCTCATTTTTTTATTTGTTTCTAAAATTCTATTTAGGGTCAAGATGTCCACCAACCTTTAAAAGTTTATAAATTATGACTTATCGTAAGTTGATGGGGGGCCGCAAAAACAAATCCCAAATTGCGCATTCGGCGCTGTGTCACTTGTATGATCCAATATGGCGACTCCCTGTTGGTTGCTTAGCAACAGCATAATATTTTTTGGGGTTTGGACTGTAAAGTACCGAGAAGTCCATTGTCAATGGGCCCCACGGTACTTTGTGCTGACTTATCTCAATGGGCAGTACTGGTGAAATTACTGTCAATATTAGCGTTTGGTATTGCACAACACTATGCGCACGTTTTACAGTGCTGAACAATAACAAAAGGCCCTACGCCAGCCTGGTGCTCGGACCTAATGAGAAAGGCTGAAGCAGATATCTGGCTTGCTCTCCAATGAGACCTCTCTGTGCCTTATCGGTGTGAAGTCATGTTCACATTACACGACCACAAGACGACATATGAGACCTTCAGGTGCAGCGCCTGCCTGACTCCTACTGACCAATGTAAGGCCAGAACTGGGCAAAAAAACAAATACCAAGCAAAATCAAATGGCGAGGGGTGTAAATAAAACTTCTCAGTGAAGCCGTGGGAGATATGGAGAAAACAAAAACAGACAAATCACTCTATTTATTTTAGACCAAATGCCAGGAGCCTGTTCAGGTTAGTAGCGGCAGGGCCAGACAATATTGACGAAGCTCCAAATCCAAGGATATTGACACCATCATATAAGCCTGGCACAATCTCCGCACTGACAATCTAATTAAAAAGCAAACACACCCACAAACATAAAAGGTTCCAAAGGACATTGTTGGAAATAATGCTCTCTAAATTACATGTCACTTCTTGTGTTATAAAAGAACAAAGAGGGAGGGGGGGAGTGAGGGGGGGTTCATTTTCATCCATGGCTGCGAAGGAGGAGTCAAAGTTTCTCAGGAGCCCATAATCTAGGCTACATATGCCAAAAGCAAAAGCAGAAAAAAATCTACGCAGGGTGTAAAAAGTAAAGGGAAGTAAGAAGTTGTGCTATACTGTGGCCTGTGTGGAATGGGAATGGGAGAGCACCGCTGTGTTTGCTCAACGATTAGTGCTTTAGAATAATCTCCAGGGCTCCTAGAGAGAAAGAGATGGGGACTCATTCTTCGGGCCAATTCAACGGCCTGAAAAGATTAAAACACTCACGCTGAGAAGACAAGCAAATTCTGTCAGGAGAGGAATGAGCGCAAGGGGAGGGAAACGTTTTTAGGGTTTTTTTTACAACAAAAAAAAAAAAAAAAGGGGGGGGGAAATCCAGATACACGCTTAATGCAGGCATCCAAACACACATGGAAAGATTGGTCTGAAGTAAAGGGCTCAAACTCGTACACATGCATGCTCAATTAGCACAAGTGTAAAGATTAATCAGCGAGAGTATTTGGGCCAACTGAACTCCTTCATCTTCGAGTTAAATTGTCCATACGCCTTGGTTCTAGCTCCTCTTTCAAGTCGAGTCTATTGTGAAGCCTGTCTTAGTGGGGAGGAGCAAATCCTTCATTTCAGCTAAATTACAAGGTCCAACCTGAGCAAGATAGTGACCCCACAGTCCCTCCACACACCTGTTCACCTGCTTGAAAAAAAAAATTAAACCAAAATGCAATAAATGACACTAAAGAGTCGTAAAATACATTGGTGTGTTTGTGACAGTTTCACAGCGTTATTTTAACAGGTTTGAGAACATTATGGGAATGTAATGTATGGGATGGTGTAATAAATAAACTTATTTTTAGCTATTTATAATTATGAGTGAATGTTTTATACATGCGCACATACAAAATTAAATACAACAATTATTACATAAGCAAAGCTAATCATAAATTATATTGACTGGGGATTAACTGGGTCATAGAAATTAATGTAGAAAGAAAAACAAATGATAAGTAGGATTGTAGTTAATGCAAAATTAACATTAATACATATCACTTTCAACGGCTACTTGATTCACACGCTTTAGTGACTTAAAAGTGCAGTCTTGGTTTCACCAGAGCTCCTCTAATGTGTCACATATGGAAACAGAGCGAACTGCAGGGATAGTTGTCCATGTAGTGATTGTTCTACAGATGGCAGGCTCAGTCTACAAAAGCAAACACTTCAAAATGAAGAGCTCAAATGACTGATCTAATGACCTTGCACACACAGTGGGAAAACACATTCAGATCGATGACCAACCACAGAGTCTGCTCACACCCACTGCCGGAAACGCATTATCTCCACATCTAAATGTTGATTGAACGATCCAACTCTTGTCACTTATAGACGTCACATCACCCTGTCACAAGTTAAAAGTTCAATTGTGTACCCGGATCATTTAAGCACAAATAAATGTATAATTAAAAAATTGTTTTGTCAGAATAGATTTGTTTCTAATCCTTCTGATATTAACTTAGCTGCGATTACTTGAGGGTCAGTCAAACAATCCATGGGAGAGTGTTGCTTGTCATTTGCAGTCATAAATCTGCAAGCTTTGAGTCTATCTATGAGCCATATGCCAGGCTGGTCAGTCCGTGCTCTTTCCTCTTGACTCTGGAGGGCTGTCGTGGGTGTTAAAGCGGATACTTGGCGGCAATAAATCCCTCAAGTCCCCTCTCGAGTGAGGCTATGAATTTTGATGTGTCTTTGTGTGTGGCGGACAGGAGAGCGGCGGAGAGCAGAGGAGAGTGGGGTTAGAGTGATTAACCACTGCGTTGATGGGGATTTAGCCAGGATCGTGGTTAGTGATGGGTGGCCTATCTCTCTGTATGCTCCGGCTAACCACTGATCCCCAAGAGGGTTCAGCTCAGCTCCGGAGCCCAAAGCATTTTCATTAAGGATGGATTGAGTCTATCTCCACAGTCCCCCAACACACAACTTCAGAAACACTTCATCAAATGTAGTGTTTTGCTTAGTGATTAGCCTCTCTCCGGCTTTGAGGGAGTGAGAACGACTTCTCAGTTTTAAGACACGCCAAATAGTCTTTCCTCGAGTCGAATCTTCTGTATGGCACTATAATTTCAATGAAGCTGGCTGTTAAACAATAGGGACACCAAACAAAAATACTTTCCAAAAAAGAGCTGAGAAAGTAATGGCTAGAGAGATGGAAAAGGGCCGGTATAATGGTGGACATATGCTACTGTGTTATGAAAGCGTTGACGGCAGCATGTTTTGGCCTGCAGTCGAGTGTGCCTGTGACAAAACAGGACAAACACAAAACAGATCAAATAGCTTCTGTTTTCATGCAAAATTCTCTAAAGCCACCCTAACCACTGCACAGTTGGCGGGCTAAGTCATGCTCGCCCACAACAGCGCTAACTACAGAAAAAAAGAATACTATTTTGCACGAGCACAGCCTGAAGTACAGTGGCACAGTAGAGAGTGTAACACCAGAGAAGCACTGGCCATATTGCATTGGCTTAGGAGAAGAGATCATCTGGGAACCAGGCAAAACGCCAAGATTTTAAATTCCCCCCACTTCTGCTTATTTTTGACAAGACAACTTCCTTACTTCCTTTTTTACATGCATTTCTTTCCTTTTTGTGTTTGAATTATAATAACGCCACTGTCTTTGCAGTCTCAGTCTTGCAAGTTGCTACCCAAGAGTGGAATAAACAATCTTATATTTTAAGATTAATCAGCAGTTAATAAAAAATGGATAATGACCAGATTATGCCTTTAAATCCAGAAGAATATTCGAATTAGGAAGTGTCTAAATAGCCGCGAAACTGCCATGTTATTTTTTGCCGCAGCTCCTGAAACTGCTGGGCTATTTGACCGCGCCGGGTTAGACCGTGCCAGGTTAGGGTTAGGTCTTGGGGTTAGGGTTAAGGTTAAGGTTAGGGTCAGGGTTAGCCATGAGGCTATATGGCTGTGCTGCGGCTCCCGAAACTGCTGGGCTATTTGACCGCGCCGCGGCTCTGCAGCCACGGCTTTCAAATTAACTGGCTTCTTCAGTTTTTTAAAATAATGTATTTTTTAATTTTTTATTTTATTCTATTTTTTATTTATATGTTAATCTTTTTACAAAAAAGTTTTGTGCTTTAATATATCATGAAATCATACTCAGCTATAATGTCAAAATGTAAAAACAGGTTAATCTAAACTACTCGCAGGAAATTTTAAGAGCAAATTACAGCTATAGCTAGTGTTGTTGTCAAGCACCTACAGTGCAATGTGTCCAAACATTTGGCCGCTACTAGCCCTCGGGCCGCATATTAGAGCGCAGCAGCCTTCTGCAGTGAAGCCGTTTAATGGTGACAGCTGCTCTAACCTCTGAACTCATCTCCACCACTTAACAGGATATTTTGTGACACTTCTCCCTCTGTGACGTTGTCACGTGAGCAGCAAACGGAAGCAGCGGAAGAGCTTTTGGTGAGGCAGCTTCACACAAATACAATTTTTCAGTTGCATGGACGCTTGCAAAGGCACTGGGACCCAGTGTGGAAGTTAGGAGAACGAGTTTGAAACCGGAATCTGTAAAATGGTTCTTAATAGAGGCATGGTTCAGATAACCCGTTTCAATTTTCTATTTAATTTAGAAAATCGAAGTTTTACTGAGGTGGATGCCTTAACTACAGCACTGGGGAAACCCTCCCATAACCAAAGACCCAGTAGAAGATCCATCATCAAACCAGATTACTCACATCTCTGGCTTTGCCGTAGAAGGCCTCTTGAGACGCCGCTTCCAAAGACCCAATGAAAAACATGGGGTGGTTCTCTCCATACCTGCATGTAACAAATTAACATTTTTATTGCAGCAGAGGCATGCAAATACTCTCTGTGCACAGCGGAGCTCGGCCAGCTCACCGTTATCCACCAACTCTATGGGTTTGCAAAGTCGCCCTAAATAAATAAATACTGACAACTACTTCATAGGAGGACAATGATTAATAAAATATAGGCGTTTGTGTCGCAAAGCTAATGCCAACTTATTATCATTAAAACATAAAATGTAATATAAACAATCACTTAAATACTTATCTAACGGCTAATCAAATGTTTTTATATGGACATTACTTTGATTTGTGGCATTATTTAAATAAGTATTATGCTTCAAAATTAGCATTAACATTGAGACAAAAACACATACATGAAATATATGAATATATGAAAAAAAGCGTGTCAACCGGTGAAGCATTCACTTCACGTGTTAAGTCTTTAACATGTTGTCGTCCACTGCATGATCTTTATGTAATTAAGTGCAGCTCGACAAAAACACCCATAGAGATATAACAAGAGCAGACGTCGAGTCCATAACAGTGACTGTGCGCTAGACAGGCCACGTTTCAGAATAAAACTTCAAACTCACCTTGAAGAAAATTCAGCAGTAAAGTGCAGTAAGGCATCAGCTTCATTTTCACTGTTTTCTGGCACTAAGAAAAAAAATATCATCAAAATCGATTTGTGAAGCTTAATATTTAAGATAATTAATCATCTGCAGCACATACTCATAGGGGTTTTTCGACTGCTCGAGGTTCCCATTCCAAACATTTCTGAGTCGTCCACACCAAACTCTGAGGCATCTTCAAAGTCATCCCCTTCACTGTCACTGATCATATGTACATCTGCACACTGCACAGACAGGGATACTTATTGAAAGAACTTCAATAAGGTACAATAAAGATCAGTGCGCCTTTCATACCTCTTCTGATGGCTCTGATGGATTCCCTGGTGATGACCTCCGACAAACGCTGAGATGATGGCAAGGATAACTAATACCCGAAACAGCAAGTGTCATCTGAAAATGAACAAGAACAAACCGTTAGTTTAATCGTTTTTAAACAAACTCAATTATAAGGAATAGTAAGTGAATTTTATTTTGTATGGGTGTATTAAACATAATGGTACTAGATTGTTGCTTTGCACTTAAAAGCATTGAAATTATCAGAACAAATTTAAGGTGTACGTGTTGTGACCTTAGCAAACAGAATTGCTCAAACATGCAGGAATGACGAATTCTTCTTTTCGAAGCCGATATATGAAAAATAACTGAAAATACGGTACATTGGGTGGTAGTTTAAAGCAAAAACACAAGACTAATAAGCTACCAAATCCAAAGTCAAGAAGAAATTCCAGTATTCAGTAGAGACTCATTATAGATGATGCATCTTTGTCTAACCCAGAAGGGACATCCACAACACATGTCACACTGATTGTACTTTTTGGTGTAAATTAACCTTTCCTCGCATCTGAACACATTTTAATATTAGGCGTCTTGTGCAGATGTTACAGTCCAAGTCTGAGAATAAATATTCCATCTCTGCACATACATCTCTGAAGATAATGCTTGGGCAACAGGTTGACACCCTCTGCTGGCAACAGTTGGGAAAACTAAGGAAAACGAGCAGGATGGCTGCTGTCAAAGTAATGCCAACAGCTAATTTTTTTTTGTAATGTCAAGTAAAGTGCTGGAATTATTAAAAGGAGCATGCATCCTTGTTCAAATGTTGAAACAATGAAACTAAAGAAAAACATTTCATGATCTCTCTTATGAAAGAGATTTTGAATCTCGATGTCTCAATGGGACCTCCTGGTTAAATACACGTATGGAAAATGTTTTAAGGCACAGTTTTACTGATATGATATTATCACAAATCTGTGTTTTTAAATCACCACTAAAGTTTGTAACTCTTAAAAACACAAACATGACTTACAAGACAGTTATTTATGAACATTTTTTTGTAGTTGCAAGTTAAGCCTATTGCCCAGATGCAAATAGTTTTCTGGGAGAATGAACTTGTGAACAACAGAGATGAGGCAGCCTTGGTGAGATAAGCAGTGAAGCCTCTTGTCCCCTGCAGAGGTCCTAGGATCTGCTCCATTGTCAGGTGCTATGGCACACAATGAGCAGCTGGACATGCTTGAATCAAGAGACGATTACATGCAACGGCAATTGATTCTGAATAGGGGTACATGGAGAGTTACTTCTTTTCTTTCCTTAATAGTGATCCTTCATGTTGGCTTTCACTTCTTTAGCCATTGAACAGTGTAACCACTAGACCTCGTCAACAACATAGACTAGACCAAGTCCTTCTGTGTGCTTTACACTGATAAGAAACACGATCCGACAAGCAGTCTATGAAGACCTATCTTTTCATACTTTGTATTCTAGATTATTACAAAGTGTGACAAACGCAGTGGACCAGAAGAACCTTGGCACAGTTGCACTAAACCTGAATACAGTCGGTCCATTTACATAGCTTTTATTATATACAATATTTGGAAAACACAAACCAAAATGCATGTTGGCCAACTGAGGAAGAGTAATTTAATCATTTATTGAGCCTGTAAGTGAGTAGATTTAAAGGGAAATGGGTTATTATATTGACCACTGTGTTTTCAATTCCCACTGCCTCAATAATGAAATGGAGGATATGAGGAAAGCGATTTCTCCCCAGATAAATCAAAAATGAATAACATCCAGCTGAGGCCCCACCATGTGTTCTCTTTAGCAAAGAAAACCGCTCAGATATAGTAGTGGCCAGGCTGATATGCATCTAGCCATCTTTGGACACTGACTTCTAAATGTACGACATACAGTATCTGCCTTACAAAATGTCTGAAATGTGTTTGGAATGCGTATTACAAAAGCTTGCTGGTTTGCCAGGTCTTTATGCAGCTTTAACTGCAACATTAACTGAACTAAAATCAAGATGACGAAAGCATCCAGTAATGTTCAAGTAACTGCATAAAAATACCTGAAGTAACTGATGAAATGGTTCATATGACATCATTCTATTTGGATTTGTTTAGACGATGACATTTGCAAAAAATCTGAAAGAAATGCAGCTTTCACTCAATGGGTTCCTAGCATTGAAAACCACTTTCATTTCTTCCCTATAAATATGGCTGGATTTGACTTTTTACAATATGAATAAATAAGCTGAATGCTTTGCTCCTCACACACAATTCAAGTGGCAATCAACTTGAGAATCAATAAGAGAGAACAGCCCCATAAAGCCCTTCTCCGCCGAAGCTGAATGAGGGGGCTTTGGGCTAAGAGCCTAATAAGTGTATAAATAAAGTTGATCACTTCCCTTGTCAAAGCCGGCCTGAAGGGTTTGGGCTGACATGGATGCAAGTGGGGAAGGTGAAAAAAGAGAGGACTGGTTGAGTGCCTCTCAATCCTCTTCTTTGCTTTGACCCAATGGCTTTTCCTGATGTTGAGGTACACAAGTGCAGCTCGGTGGCTCAGCGCTAAAACGTGGAAACAAGGCTGAAGCGCCGCCGGGCACAGGGGGTGGGGAGTGAGGTTAACCCCCCTTCAAAAACCGGCTCCCACATCTCCACAGAAAAGCACTGGCCCCTCTTTTTGGATTCTTTTAATTAACACTTGCATTGAGGCTTCAAGCATTCAGGAGCCGATATAGGGAAGGAATTCACTGTTCGCGACCCTACCACCTTTCTCTTCAAGTCTTTATACCCCTCTCCACTCTTTTTTCCTCTTCCATCACTTGCTTCTTTTCTTTTAGCATGTGTTTTTTCCCTTCCTTGTGTTGGTACTGTTTGGATTAGCTAACTGGCTGTGAGAGTGAGATAATTACGACTGGAACCTACAAGAACTTATATTGAGGGTTTCACAAACATATACATAAGAAGCCTGATTTTTGATTATCTTTGCGCTTTACTACAACTGAATCTTTTTCTACTTTGCGCTTTAATTTTCAAGCTGTAATCTTTGTCTAATATCAATTTACCTGTTTTGGAGATGATGTGTCATGAACGTTAAGGTTTTATAGCAATATATATGGATGAGTGGAAACCAATAGTACACCATTCCTCAATAAAGTCATGGTTCCCCTCTGAGTTAGGCGAGGGCATATATGCCAGAGGCCAGAGTAGAACTGGAGAGAGGGGGTGGTCTGCAAGGCAAGCCACCTCTAGGGCTATACACCACAAATACATTAGCCGCCATCAAGAAACACTGCATAAATGTCAGCAATTACGGGTTTGGAGTATAGCTGGATAGAGGAAGGCGGGGAAATGGGATCTAATAAAAGAACTTCCTTGACCTGTCAATCACTTCTACTGATGTGAAGGTACCAATGCCCATCAAAATGTCTTGAGCTCTGCGCGGAGTAAGAGGAAGGGATATCAGTAAAGAATACATTGCTGCAGAGATTTTGTGGGCTAAATTGGTCAATCCAAACGAAAGTAAAGACATTGCAAACATGATTGCAATTGCCGTTTTAGAGATATGCAACATTAAAGAGTAAAGAGTATTAAGTATATTCTCTATACCCTTTTTTGGAACATTACATTACACTTTTCTGCCTATTTTTGAGGTAATTTTTTTGTGAAATTTCTGCCCTTTTGTAGTTAATTTTATGGTTGAATCAAGTGTGTTGGACATGAACCCCAACCAAGACATTTACAGGCACATTTTAGCACATTCCTGAGGCATTGTGAAAATATCACCTGCATATTGTAAATCAAAAAAATAATAATAAAATATGTTTTTCTTTTAAATGGTAGGACTGTCACCAAAATTACTATATCTTCTTTATGTTCAATATGTGAAACACAGAACATTATATCTGAGGCTCAGTATTAATGTGTACACCATTTGTATGCACTTTGGGTACCATTTCCATTAGAGAGAGTGAAACAACCTTTATGACTCATTATCAGCAACTGTCTAGTTGTGTTTCGTGTGACCTGTGACCATTTCACAAATATATTCTGCTCGACAATCTGGATATGCTTCAACTTGGTCAATTTCATATGGAATGACCAATTTAACACATTCAAGCAATTATATTTGTGTGTGTTCAAATAGGAATTTATGATGCCCAAAATATGAAGCACACAAGCAGGCAAATGACTCACTTAGCCACAAAACGGTTTAGAAGTAGTCAATTCCAGTAACTTAGTACACTTAGGTTCAAAGCTGAAGGTAATCTGGGGTCTCTTCCTGCCATGTTTATTGGCACAAACCCCGGGAGATGCGACAGGGCTAATGAGCTAGACACTGGCTCCCCACCCAGCCACTAGGCCGGCCAAGCCATGGGCTTTCTCTGTTAATACTTTCAGACGTTTCAATAAGAGAGCTGTGGCCCCAGCACAGGCCATTATTACACTTCTGTCTCACTGCTTTTTAATATCTTCTCATTCACAATACACATATGCTGCTGACGTGTGTTAGCCAGGTGCTGACCAGGCCTATGATGCCAATGAGCTGAATCTTTTTAACATTTGAGCCCATCAAACCCTATACCACAGGCTAAACAAGCTCTATGGCCAAAAGGCAGAATGTAAAATTCTAAAACAAAATGATCACATCCAAAAGCCTGCTAAAATACTGCACTTTCATTTAGTTACCAAGAAATCAGTTCTAGAGTCAATTATAATCCTCTTATTTGAATGTACCATAAAGTATATGAATAAAACTATAGCTGTCTATTTTATTTCCATGTAGACCAGTGATTCTCAACCTGGGGGTCAGGACTCCCATGGGGGTCGTGAAATTATTTCAGGGGGTCCCCAGATATGAGAGAAAATGTTAAAATTGACACAGTTTTAAACAAGACTTGACACCCGTCAAATGCAATGGTAAATGTAGATTATTATTTGTTAGCCAAACAAAGCCATTCATCTAGGTCTATATCTTCAAAATAAAATCAAACACTGGACATGAGGCTACTTTGGAGATGCCTACTTTTGCCTACTTTATATGTCAGGGGTTGTAAATGCCAATGGTTGTTATTTTGGGGTCGTGACTGAAAAAGGTTGAGAACCCACGGGTATAGAAAATACAAAGAGCCACTATCACATACGGTCACCGTTTATCCTTCAATTCCCTGCAGATCTGCAGATTATTGAATGGAATAAACATTTTAAAATCTGGAATCCAGACAATTGTAATTATTGACCATTTAATTGCAGTAAGTAAGCAAGCAGAGTTCTTTAAACAGGGCATTGAAAAGCCAAGCACAAAATTAAATATGTGAAGTCAAAATGTGAATCTAAGCAAAGTGTGCAGTTTTTTTACTCTTAAAATGAAAATAAATTAACAAAACATAACCAACACCCGCATATATCTAAAAAGAAAACGTTGGCTGAGAGTTAACACAAGAAAGTGTGCACAAAAGCTCCACAGTGTTGCCTGATAAACCATACTATACACAATTAGTATGGGAACACATATGCTGTCAAAGAAAGACCAGGACAAAAGGGGTCAGAGGTTCCCCAGGGTTCAGAATGTGGACTGCTTCAGATCAGCTTGACTGTGTTTAGGATGAATGGCTGGGAAGAGCAACCCAGGGACGAGAGAGGTCACAGGGACTCAATGATGAGAGCTTTAATGTCCACAGATAGACGACATCGCCTTCTACTGCCTTTGACATCTTAATTAGCTCCAACAGCTTACTTCCATGCTTTCACACATTTGGTAAGATGACAACAGCAGATTCAGACATAATTCAAAATATACAGTGGTTGTCAATAATGGTAATGAATATTAACAGCTATACTTCTTTTTCCTGCATCCGACAGGAAGCAGTCTTCAAGGGAGTAATTCTAAATGAACCATTTGTAATGCAAACCATTCTTTTGTGCGGCGCAATTGTTGAAATAGTAGAGTTAGTGTTCTTACAGAGTCATCAGACGCAGACGGTGGCCATCCTTCCCATTGTTGATGTCGTACTGGGATGTTTGTCAAGTCAGAGATATTTCTTTTCACCTGTACATACAACAAAGGAAAAATGTGAGAAGGTAATCTAAGACTAATATTATAACTGATAAATGTAGACGTGTGCCACACTAAATGCCAATATCTAATTTGGTTGCTATATAAAAGGGTTTATAGGATTGGACTATGGTGACTGGAAGAAGAAGAAAAAAAGGGAAAAATATGGGCAGCATTTTCCAGATGCCGGAGCTAAGGCCAAGCAAAAACACCCCATACTCTGAAATGGACAGTATTGCTCTTCTGTCATTCTTGCACAGATGTTGTATCTGCATTACTTAATAACAATCCCCCCATTTAAACAGTTGGGGGCCAACAGCTTCTGTCCCGCCGAGCGCAGCATTACACTCTTCAGTGGGTTGTTGGTTTAAAGCCTCAATGCCAGGCTGATGTGCGCCAGCCGAGGTTGATCAAAGCTAAGTAGGCGTCTGAGTGCTGGCGGCCCTGGATCTAGAGCATTTATTCAGTTGAATTCTCGCCTTCAGGCGTCCACGGCTGGACACTGATGCTGAGAAAACTATCTATTGTAAATGTGTAGATCCCCCCACACAGGCCAAATCCTGCCTTTGTAAAAAGAGCCAAGAAGAGATGGATCCTTGAGCATAGCAGGACTGTTGGTCATAGACGTGGAAACTTTAAGAACGCTACAAACAAAGTCAAAGCCAATGTTGAACACAAAGCAGCAAACCAGTGGAAAAGCAATGAGCTCCGAGAGTCATGCAAGCAGATTACTCAATACACTAATATAATAAGTTGTTAGTTGACATAGTTAATACCAAGATAGTTGCATTTAAGTATACCATTTATGTACCTTAATTGAGTAATAAAAGTGCTCTACAAAGAAATCATTTGGGCCAAACCTGGCAAGCAAAAAGGCAATTCAAAGAACAAACAAACTGAGAAAAACTGAAATAATAAAAAGTGGCACAGACCACTCGTTGTCTTTCTATTGTAAATCCCACGGCATACTAGTGAGAGCCAGCCCTTATGAAGAGGAGCTATGGCCAAGAGAGCAGACTGGGGTCAGAGCGGGTGGCCAGTGTTATTACAGAGTGTAATATCGCTGTTTGACCAGCCGCACTACAGGGATTTGACTGACCGGCTGGCTGGCCCATGAATAGAGCACAAGAGGCAAGAAATGAGAGGCATAAACACTAGTAATGAACAGTCTGCAGTCAGAGGTTAAAGAAGCATCACAGAAACAACAAACTTAACACCCACCTCAGAGAGAGAAAGGTGAGGAAGGACAATAAAATGTACCAGGCAGAAAGAAGACAAACTATAGCTGCACAGAAGAAGGAAAACACAGATACCGCGAATAGCCTCCTGAAGCCATCACAGCATTCATGAATCATATGCCATTCCCAGCTGAAACTCTAGTGTGACTGGAAGACAAAACATTTTGACAAAATATAATAAACTACGCATTAACAAGCCAGAAATAGGCCCAGGTTTCAATGTGTGGATAATTACACCTGGCCCACCTAACCGCTGTAGAGGTATATAGATCAACACTGTCCTATGCTGCCCCCTGTCTATCAAACAAAAAACAGCTAGACCACCACCTCGTTTAAACAAGATTCATTTTTGATACATACTATACCGCAAAAAAGAACAAAAAAAAATAGTATTTGATTAGCAAATTAAAAGCAATTTATTGCATAGTTATATCTATATGAAAAAAATATTGGTGATGTCGCTAGAATTAGCTAAATTTTTTAATGGCAGCACGGGATAATAAGCATGATATACACACAAACAGTCAATGTAAATGCCAATTGCCTGTAATCCCTGACTGGAGGCAAATCAAAGAGAAGTAAAGGTTTCCGTTAAATAGTCACAAGCTCGCTCTCTCTTTCTATCCATCCATTAAGCACCAGATGCCCTTCTTTGAATCCTTTTCGATCTGGCCTCTTTTTTTCTCACCAGCGTCGCACTGCATCGGTGTCTTTCGCCCAGCTGCAAGACAGGGCCTGTGGGGGCAGCAGAGAAGGGAAATCCCCGGGACAACTGGTCTGGTCACGGACATCTCGGGCCCAGCAGCTCTGCCTATTCTACCCTCTACTTGCCTGGCAAACATTTGCTCTACAGCTTATGTGAGGAGCAAGCCAGCAACTTACCCCCTCACTCTTGTCTGTTAATGCCAATCAGGGTCTACACAGCACTGTGCATCAGAGATGGAGAAGAAAGAAGTTAAGATGGAGAATAGAAGGATGGAAAGGGAGGAGCGAGGGCAGCTTTATGAGAGCCACAAGGCAAAGCTAGAGCCTTAGGCAAAGACAAACAAGAAGACAGGACTCTATGCCTATTGATATGCACAAGCAGGAACCATCCTCTGGTCTACAGCAGAGACAAAGGGAGAATAGGGAAGAAAGATGCTCAGCAATTGGGTCCATATGTGTCTGTGACTGGACACAGTGGCTGGCTCAAGATGATGTTTCTTCTTTGTTGCAGTCACAACTGATTTCGGTTGCGCCTTTTCATCTTACTGTTAATATTTATTTTTGAATATCATAAAGCTGTATAAAACATATTTTATTGGCACAATATCAGCCATATAAGACTTTGGTTTACCTAAATATTTCTATACTATAAGCTGCCTCTGCATTGAGACATTAATAACAGGATAGGTGTGAATAACTGCCCTGATCCTGCAATACTTTAGCCGTATGGTGAGCGCGCTTGATGCAGGTTAAAGCTCTGGGCCTCATTTACGCTGCATGAGGTCTTTGGAAGCCTAAAGACAAGCATGCGTAAGGAAAAGACCGCAACATGAAGGCCTGTTTAAAGCCATATTGTTCCTTCCCTGTCCCCTACGGCCTGTTACAGCACCCCCACCAAGCCAACAGTCCTTTGCCTTCTTTCTACATCCAGTGTCCCCTCCCACATGGCAGGGACACCTCCCCAGTGTTTGTAATCCCAGCAGAAACACTTAAGGTTCACAGCGGGTGTTCATCAAAACCATCTGCCTAAGAAGAGAGTGAGAGGAAGGCAAAGGAGGCAGAGGAAAAGACCAAGGAGCTTGCCTGTTCTGGTACAGATGTTGGTCAAACTAATATGATCAATTAGCACCATTACACGCTCTGCAAGCAGCCTTTTTATCATACTCATAGCATCATCAACACTCACACTGAGGAGCCACACCGAAATGACCTGAAGAGGAAATTAATAGAAAACTAGTTATAACCAGATGTGGAGAGTAAAGTGCTGCAACTATAATATTTCTGTCATTAATCTTTTATATAGATCTGTTTGTTTCGGTAAATATAAACACACCAAAATATTTTTACTAATACATGTGGGAGACGGCCATAAATAACATAAAAATACAATAGCAAAATTATAAAATCAAAAACTAATTAAGATAAAGTTCAGGCTATATAGTCAGCTGCATTGTATGAGTGGGATCATTCAATAAAAATAAAATAATAAATAAAGTCACAGCCAGAATAACCCTTGACTTCGCCTATAGCGTATGTCTGATGAATGTTTGGTCAAACAGCTGACTGAAAAAAGTTTTCTACTCTAGTTTTGGGTCTACACCTCATAGAGCGCTGGGAAACAGTTCAACCCCAAACTTGTTTTAGAGGCTTTAGGACATAACCTAAAGGGCTTCATCTCGTCTGATCTGAAGCAGAGTTGGGCCTGGTTAGTTCAGTGGAAGACCACTGGGACCATCAGGTGCCACAGTGGGGCCGCTGTGGCTCCAGTGCAAACTGGTTGTTGTCCAAAACACTTCAGACACTTTGTCTAGTGTGCATGTGCGAGTGGTTGTTGAAGAGGGGGCAATGACGCAGAAATGCATTGGGTGTCTTGAAAGGCTGTATATAAATACAATGCATTATAGTATGAGAGTGAATATTCCCGTCTCTGTGTTAACCCTGCGACGAGCTGGCCCCTGTGCAGGGTGTGCCCCGCCTAAGGCCCACAGTCACTGGGCTAGGCTCCAGTCACCAGTGACGCCTAATGGGACCAAGCGGCAGAAAATTTCTTAGTTTCTGTTTCTATAATATAGTAACACTGGTGAGCAGTTGCTCAAACTCCAGGGAAATATACACACTTGGTATATAATGCGTGTCTTTCCTATGCGCAAAAACAGTGGCACCTTGTTAAACACTTATTTGAAACAGTAGTTTCAAATAAGAAATTACTCAAGGAAAAGCAAACATGCAGAACATTTTTTACAAAAATTACAAAAACACAAAAACTGAAGAGGTGTCTGTATTCCACCAGTGGTACATGTACCAGTTTGAGAAACGCTGGTATAGACTGTTCCTCAGTACTCATGGAGTACTTTCCCCTTATCAAAAAAATACTCAAGAGTGAAGACAGTATTACTACCAAAACAGCTTGTGGTTATAACAATAATTTTCTTGACAGAATATTACTCTTCCCAGTCCTTTGGGACTCGACACAAACAGGACGCTTCCTGCTGTGAATAATACATGATGCTAGTTTGTGTTTTCCTGTGCAGAGGGTTAAGAAGGGGGGAACTGCATAATCACAAGCAGTTAAAAAATACTTAGGGTGTAAAACTTACATATACAAGCATTCAAAAAATGGAAGAGCCCAAGTATGAAAAACTAAATCTTTAATAAACTACAGAATGTACTGGATTGGCAGTGTCCTCCTAGCTTCATAACTAAACCAAACAGTCACTCATTTACACTGCGTCCCACTCTGTATAAAGTCAGGAGAATTTGAGAATGACACAGACTCCGGGAGTGAAGAAAAGAGGCGAAGAGTGTACTGAGGCACAGCTGTGAGAGTAATTATGTGCTCAGAAATGTGATCATTTGTGATGAATAATGAATCGATGGCTAAGATAGACTAGCACTGTTGGGCAGAAAGGACGGCTGCTATTTATGAGATATAAAAACTGTTCTGGATGTCAAGTGTTTGGTGGGCTCGTGTGTAGAGTACAGTTTGAGGTCATACTTCCTGTATGGTTCTGGAGCCGGGGAAGTTCAGGCTGTAGTCTCTCTGAGCCTCACGATGACTGATGACCAAGAGAAAGTTCTGGTTTAATGAATCTTGTAGAGCACTGCATAAAAAAACAACAACGGGGAAATATACATTAATAATACATGAAACAAATGATATAATTAAATAACAAAAAGGACATCAAGTAGAAAAAGCTTTAGCAATTAAAACATCCTTGTCTGATAACAGGCAGGCTGAAACTTGTTAAGCTGTTGTATCCTGCGGGCAGAGAGAGGGGAGTGGTCTTCTGGGGCCCAATCGCCCACTTCACTGATTGTGTCTTAACAAGCCTGTCCAGAGCAGTGCTTAACACAGCAGGCTACCACAGCTATGACCACCTGCACTGGAACAGCATCATCAGAACATTCTCACTGCTAACAAACATGAAAAAAGATCACTGTTAATAATAGATTAGATTTAAAAAATGAAATTTTAAAAAGACATTTGCACCTGATTTTTTATTTTATTTTTCATCTATAATAGTAGGCACATTTTATGAAGACCAAAATTTAAGATTATTATAAATATTAGTCAAGAATACAAATTTTAAATAACATTGGTATCAGCAAGGATAATTGGGAGGAGACAGCTTTTGGATGGTTTATTTACAATAAGCTGTGAGGTTAAGTAGCGTTTTGCGCAAACTCTTGGTTTGTGAGACTGAATATCAATGGGAGGCTTAGGGGGCCGAAGCAGCTCCTTAATCAGGGCTCCCAAGGAGAGCAGGAAGAGTGGAGAGAACCAGAGAGATGGGGGTATTAATATGTAGCACACATTAATTATGCAATCACACTCTTAATCTGCGCAGATCTGGACGAGCTTATGTTAACAGAAGCTCAAATTTACTGTAATGACAGCATATTTACATTGACTAAAACTACGAAATCAATATGTAAATGTAATGTTTGTTGTAGCTAACTGAAGATTGGAAATGTGTGGAGAGGAAAGGCTGGATGCATATGTAATGGGTTGAGCAGCAGAATAGGAGATGAAGTGTGTGAGAGGAAAGGGTAAGGACACATAAATAAGGATCTATCTAATGTCATGATTATGTTTGGACAGAGTTCTGAGCTACTGCTGGCAGGGAACAGGCTTTTAACTAGACTAAAATATGGGTAAACTGACACTGTTCTGTGGGTTTACTCATCAGTCGTATGGCTTCTCAAATGAGATACCATCCAGAAAACAATCTATATAAAATTCTACAGCTACAGTGTGTGTTAGACAATAATGAATATAATTTTCTCTTTTGGCGTGCCCCAATAAGTCAGACAAAACTATGTCGAGCCAAGAGAAATGTTTTAAAGCATATATTTAATTGTATTTGTTGAGGCTTAATTATCAGACAAATGTAAAATGTCTGTATAATTCATCTCAAAAGTACAGAAATATCACTATATATATATATCTTTATTTGAAAATGTAAACCATATTCACAATAATATCTACATTTCGATATATTATCCATAAACATGTTGCATGTTGTTTCATGACGCTGCATGCTGAAAACACAGATATTTTAAAATGTGCATTCCATACACTTGGTTGGTACACTGGGTTGGCCAGCAACATCTGACTTGACCGACAAAGGTACCAGAAGATAAAATGTAATTTAACTTCAGGGGCAAAGAAAAATTAGCTTTTTGGAGGGGAAGAGAACAGGCTAAACAGATTGGTTTCATTCTGAGGTAAGCCTGTCGCCTAAGCTGCGAGTCCCCACGGCGCAGAGCAGACTCTAGACCTTATTAAACTAGCAGTGCCAGACACAAGCGCACACACAATGTGACATGTGCCTGCTAAAACACAAATACCCATACACATTGTTCCCAATGCAACACCATAGTCACCAAGAACAAACCAGCAAAGGCTAAGTGTGCATAGGCAGCTTTACACAAGGTTCTCTTACCTCCTCCACATTTTGCACCCACAACACAGCAGAAGGAAGCGAAAGCGTTCAGGAGCTGCCTTGTTTTGCTCTGCCATATTTACTATCATCTTATGTCCTTTCCTGTCTATTATCCTTCTTTTGCCAAAGGGCTAGTTAGCATCAGGCATCTACAGCGATGGCTGACACAGTGATATCCATGACATGGGAAAGCCGAGATGACAACACAAAAGCTAATGAATAATTTTGCTATTTCAAATTAAGTTTAAATTAGAATAACCTTTCATTGGCAAACATGCTTGCCCTGAGTGAGTGCGGCGAGCAAATGAAGAAAAAACTGACTGCATTGAAATATTCATCAGGACCTTATCATTTATGCAAGGGATTAGGTCCTCCTCGACACCCGCTTGTATTCACAGGCAGTCATCATTATGGCCACAGAGAAAAACCTCTCAAACTGGGCTTAAACACTGTGCTACACATCACAGCTGTGAATGAAAGACATCCAAGACATTGGATTTGTACTTGAAGGATAATCTACCAAAGTTTCTTTTTCTTTTTTAAATAAATTGTAAAAAACATTAAGCAAGTCTACTTTACTGTATTGGCAAGATATAGATATTCAATATGTTGGCTTGTAGAAGTCAGCTCAGAGAGAGCAATTACCGGTAGTACATTTAGTACATTTATTTCAAATGCATTTAAATGTTATACTACATATACTGTATAGACTTAATTATTAGGTAGTTAAATTAATGTTGTTTAAGCATGATTACAATAAAATGTATTATATTAAAATTAATTATTAAAATTGGTAATTCAAATGTCAAACAAGAACCAAACTCGATCTAAACAGTGTTTATTTATATTTCAGCTTGACAGCTTGTGTGGGCCCCTGACAGGAGCCCGTTGTTGAAGATATGTGTGACCCATCTTTGCACCTTATACCAAAACAGAAATGCACACGGTAATTGAAAATAACACATAACACAGTGTAAATTCAGAGACCACCCACTGTATTAAGACCAAAAGCCCCCACCCAAAAAAAGAAATTGCTGGCAGAGAATAATGAGGTCCTAACACTTAAAATGATATCGATAACGCTTGATGAAAATGGCTGTGTTGCTGCTAAAAGACACAGCAGGAAGTGACGGAGTGAGAAGAAGAGCGGGTGGAGAAACGGCTGGGCAGATGAGGGCCATTAGCTGCCAACACAATATAACAACCATTTACCGCCGGGCAAAGCGTCCCGCCACCGCCCAATCCAAGAGTAAATGTTCAGTGCCGTGTGAGCGCCTGTTTAACTTAGGGCGGCCAATTAATACACGTTACTTGAATCTAGAGCTAATTGTTTGAAGATCATAATTATCGTTTTTTTTTTTATTGACAATCTACAGCCACTTTTCCATTAGTAAAAGCATGTGTTGTGGATTGAAGTTTGGATTTTGGGGTAATACTTTTGATCATTTTGAGTGTTAATTGGCGCTGAAGCTGAAAACATGAATGTTGTTGTTTAAGTTGCAGTGCCAACCCAAGCTAAACTGCACCGATGACGCATGTTTAGTTTGGAAGACGTGAGGCAGGTGTAAATTAATTATATATGAAATCTGTGGGGATAAAAGGCCAACTATTTTCAATTAACCAGAAAGACAGCGCTGGGTTCAAGAAGGTTCATGAAATATATCCAATTTGTGCATGATTTTCAATATTAGTACTATTTAAGCTGTAATTTCATAATTCAGTGATGCTAGAAAAGAAATGCATTAAACATTAATTAAAATATACATATTACAGTTGTGCTGCCTAAATCCCACAAAGCCCATAAAGCCAATGTTATTTTTTGCTTTGAGCCTTTAAAATAAAAATTGGGCCGAGTGTCATTTAACCCAGCTTCAAATATGGGGAAAAATATGAATAAGTAAACATATAATATATCAAAAACGACTAGTGCTGTATTAGATCACAAAAATAACAAAGGGCATTATTATTTACAGTACTCCGAGAACGCTGTAGCAGATGCTCTTTTCAAAATGTCACAACAGAAATGTGAGGAAATGAAACCTGGTACATAGTCTTCAAGGAATGAAGTAGTATTTGAGCCCAGTTTTCTGACAGCGACTACTTACTTTTGATTACCTGCTGCCCCCTGATGTTCACCACGAGTCATTACACCCGCAAGCGAAAAAGCATCGTTAGATACCCATTATGAAAAATGTACTTAACCATATTAAAATTGTCGTACGTTCTCATCAAACCACTTGATGTTGTATCTAGAGGGATTCATGGACGTTTGAGTGATTAAGTTGTTTTACATCAATATTACGATTTAAATATAACTTAACTATCGACATGTGTCGTAGATTAGAACTATATAGCAGACAAAAGCTCTTCTTTAATAGTAGAAGAAAAGGTATGTGCTAAACGTATTATAATGGCTGCAGTTACCTGTTTGAACTGGTACTGGCTGTAGGAGCAATGTCGGGGGTCAGGACATAGAGGCTGTTGTTTTTGGGCAGGTGTAAACTCCTCAACACGGTCTACAAACACAAACACACGGTCATTTATTTTTACCTTCTTATGTTGTGTTACATTAAGGCCGTTATTTAACTTACACTGTCAGACAAATCACCACTTTTCCATCCTTTCAGCTGCATTTTGGATGCTGGTAATCCAAGCTCTGTCTCAAGAATTTGTTTGATGTCACCTGTACGTTTTAGGGAAAAGAAAGCAAAACATAAACTTTTCAATTGTACTATCAATGTGAACGCTTAAGTATTTCAAATTTGCAGATAGTTTGTCTTAGCTCACCAACTGCACTGGCTTCCTCTACTACAAGCTCCACAGAGCGCTGCCGGTACTCCACCCGAAAGTGGAGCATGCGGGACTGCCGTTCTACAATCTGTCGGGAGGAAACATTGAGGGGACAAAACGCTGAGGCTGATGACGATGACGGAGAGGATGAGGACGACGAGGAGGCTGGTTGTGGTGGTGGTGGCGTGGCTTCTCTAGCTTCTGCTTCTGCCTCTGCTTCTGATTGGCTGACAGGTCCAAAAATGTTGGCTTGACTGGCCTGACTGGAAAAATTACTGTAAAATATACATTATGTTACATCTCAAATAGCCAAACAATAAGATGTTTTATAATAGCCAGAACATTACTAACAAGAAGATTTGAGACATCAAGATACAATTTGCAGTATAGCACTTTTCTTCCTTGGATTATGGCTTCCTCAATGAACAGAGGCAAGTGCTCGGCCAACTTCAACAAAGATTTACTTTATTTTGTTCACTCTGTGAATCTTATGCCTCTAGGCAGAGTGGCAACGGAGACAAAACAGAGTGTTCAGATAATGTCCAGTAGAGGCAAACTTAGGCACCAAGTGTGTATTTACAACAAAGATCTTTAACCAATGTAAAAGAAAACATAAGGCAATAACTTAATTCACACTGCCTTAAATAGTATCAAACAAAATCAGTATCAAGCCTTGCAACAATGGTTGTCAAGTTGTCACTTGGAAATGCCCCATTGTATTTTCATGGCCTTTACTATTTGCATTAAGAAATACTTAGGTTCTACAGATTTCTAAATGAATAAGGTCCTATATGAATGTTACTAAACTACAACATTTTTAATTACAAAACGCTTTGCCAAAAGTGGACTGTAGTGATGCATTTTTGCCTAGTTTGGGCTCAGCATTCAATTGGCACCAGCTAAAACCACATCATCCGAGTCTGTTTACTGGGCAATAGTGGCACATAACAGTGCCAGCCACTTAGTAAATGTGTTAGCCGTTTGTCATGCTGCCAGGCAGCCTGCGTTTATGCCAATCTGTATCCTTATGAACGCCTAGAGATATTCTCATGACCCAAAAAGACTTCACATTGCAGAAGAGGCTTGAACTCCCATTCACAGAAGTGTAGTATGAACCACAGCAATGGTTAGATACAAACCTCCTGTAATTTAGATCTGTCTCAAGCTAGGGAATGTATTTGTCGAATCAATCTTTTTATTTTTTATTTATGCATGAAAGGTCACACAATTGTGAGACCAAGAAAATGTAGTTCAAGTAGAGCTTAGAAAAGCAAGATTGATGAAACTGGAGTAAGAGACAACAAATATGAAGCAATCATTTCTATTGAATTTAAACAGGAAGAAACAAACCCTGTCGGGAGTCAAACCTACATATTTCACTTAAATAATCACTACATTTTGGAGGTAGGTGAACAAATAATTTAACAAAAATTAACCAACATGGATTCCCTTGTGAAACCATCGTTACCACTTGTGTTGTAAAATCACCAGTATTATTGTGTTTTATTTACTTGAAGCCAAGGGGGTCCATGGTAAGTAATTAGTCTAGTCAGTAAAGTTTAGACCATGCAGATGCCTCCATAGTAGTAGAGCGTGTCTGTCCACCGCCAAAGGTCGAGTTTTGATTCTAGTTGTATTTATGTCTCTGGGCAACTTGCCTACAGTGTCAGCATTGTACTGGTTTAATGTAAGCTCATTAGTCACTCTCAAATTGAATAACATTAGTTATTCTAATTTGTGTTTGAATGGTTGACTTAAATACCATTACCTTTGCAAAATTCCATTTTCTTGTGGTATCACTCCATTGATTGCAGCCTGTAATGAGAGGCAACAACAAACTTAAAAGTATTTGCATTCATTTTGCTTTCAGATTAGCTCTTGAGAACCAAACAAAATGTAACATGTTTTAGTACAGAAATTATTGAACAAATCAACATTTGTTATCAGTAAATCAATTTGATTTGAACATGTTTACTTCACATCTGGGAACACAGATGGGTAATGATGTGGGAACATTCTACATATAGTACATGAAGTATCTTGGCTAAAACAGAATATAATTATAGAAACATTTTCCCTTATTTGATTTGTTTTATACGACTTTTAACTTGAAAGGATACACTGATCATAACAATGATCACAATGCCCGCTTCAGACAAAGCTTTTGTCTCAATTGTTCACAAATGGACGAGTCATCAGAAGTTATTTGTGCCAAGTAAGTTAAAAAAAATACAAAAACAAGCTCAAAGTTACCGCTACAATAATCTGATAACAATTTATACTATCAAAAAAACCAACAACAAAAAACAATTGCAAATGCAGAAGAACTATTAACATAAACTCTGTACAATCTGTTATTGTACAAATGTCCAAACAAATGTTTGCTGTAAAAGTTATAAAATTTTACACAGTCTTGAGCAATGAAATTATAATTGAGGAAAGCCCAAGAACTTACCACTAAATCCCAGTTATTAAGCTCTAATAGTGTGATTGCCTCCGCAATGTTGTCAATCCCAGTGCAAGCCTGCAAAAACAAGAGGGCTACATTAAAGATAATAGCTGTAGTTTGCGCTTGTAGTGATTCAATAACAGCTGATATATACTGAGAAGAGATGATATCAGACAACCCTTTTGGGAATGAGGTTATAGAGCTCATTCACCGACGTCACAAAACCAGCCTGGTCTGGGAACCCAAACTGATGAGCTCTTTCTTTATCATTTACTTAAATCTGAGAACGCAATAAGGTTTATGGAATATTTCTGAAAATTTCAGATACACTACATTTCACATTGCACAAATTACCAGACAGTAATACACATACAGCTCTTTGAATTGTCTGGTTTCGTTTATATTGCTAAACATTTTTAGAACAGAACGTTAGTTCCAGTTAGTAATATTTGCATCAAACTGTGAATAAATCCGGTCTTCTGCCTGGTAACATGTGCCAGAGACAACATGTCTTTAACGATTGGCTCTTTGAAGTCCAGGACATGTAAACAACCAGAGAAGTCTTAATTCCGCTGAATAAATAGGAAATGCAACACAAATCCCACGTTTTATATTTAGAGACATTTAAACAACTGTAAATTAATTGTACTGTTAGAAAACGTTTGCATTAATCTGGTGACCTAGAATATTGTAGCATTTGTTAGCAGACTGTCAGTGTTAGCTTCAAGGGGCTAGCTTCTCCCGGCTCATGTCTTATGACACTGTATCAGCTCTGTCTGCCCAGCTTAACACAAGTTTGTTTTGATTGCTGTTGAAGTCCATTTACTACACACATCGACATCTACATTTGCATTAGAAAACTGACCTGAAAGTCAGCCAGAATCATTTCTCTGTCCATGTTGTTATCGCAGCTTTCGGAGGCCATGGCAATGACTGGCTAAATACAATCCGTCCACTGCTTCACGTCGTTTCTTGCCTCACAGAGGGGCACAACTCTTAAAATGCGTCCCAAGAATGTGCTGGCGATACAGCGTTTGATTACCTATAACAACGTCAATATCTGACTGGTGTAAGCGCAATCAAATCCTCAAATCTACAAAAGTAACGTTTTAGTGTTCAGTTGCCTCGTATCATTATTGTGAGCGAGTCCATTGCTTTACGGCTGACGTAAAACGGCAGCAAATATTGCAAAACGATGTCGTGAACTGCGTAGGTTTTGTTTTGATGACCGTAGTTTAGGCTCATACAGCCGCAACTCCTGTCACTCAAGCAAAGAACTACTGTGTAATCAGTACATATAACATTTTTTCAAAATATAATATGTCTGTCGTTACTCACTTGGATACATTTCTAGACGATACATTTGGACAATTAATTGCGTCACATTAGTCCAGGCCTACGTATTCATCACAAATCATGCTTAGTGTGGCGTAGGCCTTTATGGCGATGATTTATGACGATGATTATACTCCAGCTGCAGCTCTTGTATTGACAGGCTCTCGTGGTTATTCTCATTTCTACCACTAAGGGGCGTCACGGTAAAGGGGAAAAGCTGAAATGGGCACGCTATGAAAACCTCAAAGCCTCAATGATCCAAAGAGCCCGCCTATCGTTAGCTTTTATCCAATCAATGTCACCAGTTTGTTTTTGGAAAGACTTTCAAAAATGTAACATCGTGACGGGCTTTGAAGAAGCCTCACTTCCTAAAGCCCGCACAAAACAACGCAGTCACTTTTGCAATGTTTGTGAGGATTATTCAACTAAAGTCGTGAAGGTGTCTGCATTTTTACAGCATCGAAAGGGATATTCAATCGAAGATCATATGAGCAACGTTTTGTTTTTGTTACTAGGTTTGGGGAGTAGGCTACGGTAGGCATTCATTCTTTTCCATTCAACAAGAATCAGGTCACAAGCAGGCTAGCTTTTGTCATCTTTAGGCTGCCATAAGACATCAAGCTTTAGAAAGAGCTTATGGCTATTTGGTTGCTAATGCTTGATTTGTCAGAATGTTAACGTTTGAGTTCTATATTCAATTCAGTTTTAAGAGTAACCTACGTATGTTGTCACTGTATTGAATTGCTTGAAAAGCACAACTCTTAAGCCTATTAATACACTCCAGGTAGGAAATGTGAAGGATTTATTATTATTTTAGCCTATTATCTCTTCAACTTGAACATGACTATGCACAACTCGGCCTATAGCCTAAAACAGACTCACACTGGCAGTGTATAACTGTTAAGTAGTAATATCCATAAATGAAAGTTCCTTTCGTTTGCTTATAACTATAATAATGATTTCTACATTATTACCCTTTGTGTTATAGGCTTAGGGTGCATTTCTAAAATAACACCAGGACTTGTTTAATTCCCAGCTCTATTTGGTAGATTATTAGATGATAGGCCCATCTGCGAGCATGTGACAGATTGAGGGAGGTCCTCCTTACTGCCATCCTGACTGCACATTATTCCACCATTTTACCCCTTTCTGACATACACCATACCTTATCCTTTGTGCCTTTGTATTATTTACCTTAAAATGGCTCAAAAATCTATTGAAGATGAGCTTTGCGATGCCTCTGCCAAAGGAAATCTTATTGAAGTCATGTTGTGTCTTGAAAGAGGAGCAGCAATCAATGGACTAAATAGCTACAATAGAACTGCACTTCAGGTCAGTATTTTCATATTTTCTCATGTGGGGACTATTTTATGTAGAGTCTGTATCCTATAGAAATCCGATTTAAATGTGCATTAATAAATGCTGAAGAGTGGCCTGCACTTTTCAAAAGCATGTGCTCATAACTTCCTCATTATCCATTTTCTCTGTGACGGCCCCACATGTAGGTTTTAACAAAAAAGAAATGACATGAAATGACAAAAAAAAAAAAAAAAAACAGCAATAAACTCTGTATGAAAAAAAGCGGTATGATGTTTATCTTGATTTAAACAAGATAAACATCATATCCTTATCAAACATATCAAAGAGAGTGAATCTTAAAAATAATTATCTGTGCTTTTAAATATAGAATTTGTCTTCTTTTCCTAAACGTGTTTTAAATGTGTAAAACTTGTGTGCTGCTACGTCTTTACATGCCCTTGGTTACCCTTGAAAAAGAGGTCTAGAGCTCAATGGGTTCTTACCTGGTTAAATAAAGGTTAATGATAAAATATTTTATATTAAATAATAATATATTATTATTGTTTTTCATTTTTATTCATGACAAAGAATCATTTAAACATTTGAACTCCTCATTTTCCTTTTTAGCTTATGTAGCCTATAGTAGTTCCTTGTGTAGGCTTATGTGTCTGGATGTGTTCATGTTTAATATTGGTGCCTAATATATATATAAATTAAATTGTATTCATTTTTATTCAATTTTTCTCATTTTTCGTTTTCTCTCAAAATATTAGAAAAAGTGAAACTGAAAATAATAGATGGATAAATATAGCTAAGTAAATATTTCGTACATTTATCACTAAACTATACTATAATTTATTATGTTCTTTCCTTTTCTTCTTTTTTAAATGGGTCCCATAATTTTACAAAACTTTGGATAGTTTGGTAATAGGTCCAAGTCTGTGTTTATTTTTATTTTTATTGTCTATTTAAAGCCTAAACATGCTTACATCCATAGCTAATTTCGAAAAGGCCTATATTTTTGCATGTTGGCCTCATATAGATGAAGCTTAAGAAAGGTTGGCGTGCTTGTGTCTCCTCTTCACGTGTCTCTCTGTCTGTGCAGGTGGTGATGTTGGGGAACTCGGCGTTGGTCGCAGCGCTTCTTTGCGCAGGAGCGAATCACACTTTACGTGACGGCGTCTGCGGCCTGACGGTGATTCATGACGCTGCGCGGGAGGGCTTTGAGGAGACTGTGCGCGTGCTGCTGGAGTATGGTGCGGACGCGAACGTGAAGGATGATCGGGGCAACCTCCCGCTGCATTTGGCTGCCATAAAAGGTCACGCAAGTGTTGTCAAGCTGTTATTCGAACACACTGCGCTTCACCAAAGCAGGAATGACGAGGGGCCTGCGCGATGCAACTGACTCAGAAAGGCCTGATGACCGCCTCACGCAAGAGCACGCGATGAACAATATAAAATGTCACACACAAGAGTGGCGCATTATAAATCAGACTAGGCCTAGGTCCCATTAGTACCCTATATTGCCAAACTAAACCTTATGTAGGCCGTGAAGTGACGGCTCCAGACGTCTCTGGCTCTAGACTGAAAAAGCTTCTGCGAACCTCAAAGACAGTGTGCGGGATAAAATTCACTTTTTATTCTTTACTTTTTATCGTTTAAACATACAAAACAAACACAAAACAAACAAACCCACCAAAGCAAAAACAATCATGTTGTGAAGGGACCTGAAGCTAGCACGAGGGCTTGAGATCTGAACACATTTTATCTAAATTCAGAGATGTCAGATACCACAATACTGCAGTGGCCCACAGAAGAAATAAAACATTTTAACGTGCTGTTTCCAACAAACCTTTATTGTGATGTTGTTGATTATTGTTGTGTTTCAGAAGAAATGTCATCTTCCACGGCCTGTGGCCCAAAGCCCAGGGGGGATGCGATGGCTTTCAATCTGAATTGTCTAACCTTATTAAAAGGAGTTCCTCAAGGTCCTTGTACCACTGTTATTTACAATTTATATAAACTGAATTGGGCATAATCTAAAACTCATTAGCATCCACTTGTATGCAGATGATGCGATTCTGTAGGCTAAGGAAAGGATTTTCTCTCCATCCAACAAAACTGTTAATTTAAAATGAATTCAAATACAAAATGTATGCTGTTCTCAAAAGACACTCTAGTGACCCAAAAATATATCTATATTCTTACGCTTGATGGTAACATGATTGAACAAGTAGGATTACAAATACTTGGGCATCTGGATCGACGATAAACTCTCCTTCAAACACATACAAGGGTTGATGAATAATCTTAAAGCCAGATTGTCATTCTTCTTTAGAACGTGTTTTCCCCTCCATCCATCCATTTTCTACCGCTTGGTCCCTTTTTGGGGACCAAGCGGGTGACTGGAGCCTATCCCAGTGACTTCGGGCCTTAGGCGGGGTACACCCTAGACAGTGGCCAACTTGTCGCAGGGCTGACACAGAGATTACAGACACTCTCACATTCATTCACTAGGGCCAATTTAGAGTCACCAATTTTTGCCTAACACATGCATGTCTTTGGACGGTGGGAGGAGCCGGAGAACCCGGAGAGAACCCACGGTAACACGGGGAGGACATGCAGACTCCACCCAGAGAGATCATGTGATGTAGGTCTGGTCCGGGAATCAAACCCATGATCTCCTTCTTGGGAGGCAAGAGCGCTAACCGCCTTTGCCACCGTGCACCCGTGTTTTCCCCTTAATTGTATAAAACAGTTAATGAAGGCTACATTTATTTCCGTTCTAGATTATGGTGATATTATACATATGCATTCTACAGCAACAGTGTAAAACCTTGACTCGGTTTACCATTCAGCATTAAGGTTCATTACAGGAGGGTACAGAACTAACCAGTGACCATGTGAATTATATTGAGAGGTGATAGAGCACTGCTTATTGTTTGTTTCATAAGGCTCCAGATTGCATTTTGCCAACTAGGCTGGATTATTTATTAAGTTTGTTGCACATCTGTTCAGGTGTTCACCGTTTGAGGTCTCAGGACATTTTTATCTTACAATACCATCATATCAACACAGACAGGAAAAAAAGGCTTTCAACAACTTTTCGCCCTTCCTGTGGAACAAAACACAAAGACTTTTTTAAATAAATAATTGTATGCCTTTTAATGATTTTAAGAACTGATCAAGGACTACCCGCAGTACCTGTAAAATATACACTCTCATATTGTATGTATAAATGTGTTTTTATGTATCAGTTAATTTTATTGAATGTTTTATTAGTGTTTTAGTATTTTGTGTTTGTTTTTTGTCAATTTTGTGTTTTGTTTTAACGGGGTACCCATGAAAAATATAACTTTTCTCATCGGGAATTCTTTGTTTAAACAAATAAAATGAATGAATGTGTTTGGACAGGCCCGTGGAGGCCCGTAGACAGGCCCGTGGATAGCTGTGCCAGTTCGCATCGTGTTTAGCTACGCCTCGTTCGTCTGGATGCTCGACTAAAGTGTCCAATGGGACCGTAAAAAACGCCCATTAACCTCGTGCAGACCAATAAGGTTTAGGCCGGAAACTCTAACGTGGCTCGACACCGACGGGATCAGTGCAGCGCTTCCTTATCCCAAATGCGCCTATTATTTCAGACAGCTTCTTCTGCAATCAAGACAGATTCAAAATCGCCCAGCTTACTTTAGTGCTGTATTATTTTGTAAAATAAAGAATAGAATACCGTAGGCTTGCCAACAATGACAATAATACCAAATCATTAGGTGTTTTGTATATATTTACCATGTGTGTGTATTCAATAAAAATCTATTAACAGATACTTTTTTGCTGCAATATTGATTTATTTTTTGTCTTTTGTACATACATGTATACCATATTTACACTTAAAGTTAAACAAGCATTCAAAACACACAACTCATTCAATCAGTCTGACAAAAACTCTTCTGAAATTTTGACATAAATAAAATATCTATAGGGGCACATTCAAATTAAGTTCTTGAGAATATCAAGTTAATCTGTGTCTTGATTATTGATATTTACAAAGAAAGCTGCATCCAAAATGGATTAAATTATAGTGGAAATAAATTATTTTACAACAGTCTAATTTGTACTACCCGTGATTGAGATTATGGCAGCTTTTATTCGGTTGCACTTCCAAGTAACATAAGGCCAAGGGATTCCCAGGGATGGAGAAAAGGGAAAATCAGCTGATGAAGCCGAGTATTGTGCAAAAAGCGAAGGTGTCGACAGCCAACTCAATCACGCAAAACAATACAGAAAACTCACAATAGTAAACGTTTTCTAAAGGTCACGCCCACTGCAGAGCACTCATGGCATGATTACATGTACCACTTCTGCATATTTCATACTTACCAAAGAGCCTAAGTGGACTGGCAGAAGAAATATGGTATAAGACAATTATACGTTGTGCTTTTGTTGTAAACTGGACAATAAGGAACAGCAAATTTGAAGAGAATCTATAAAATGGATTAAAAAAAACAATCTGACCTAACCTTCAGAGCAATTGTTAGTAATGTTGCTTGTTCCAATATTTGTAACATGACAATTAAAAACAAAGACTATGTAAAAGCAAATGTATCAAAAGAAAGGAAATTGTAGTTTAGTTGCAATTTTTTTTTTCTTCTAAATTATTCCCAATTTTGCTTCCACTAATAACAATTCTACATTATGATATTGCATAGAAAATAAAATGCATAAAAACACAAAGCCCAATGAATTTCGCTGTAAGAGTTTTCATCACAAAATAATAATGCATATCGAGGGAGACAAAAGATACAAGGCAGATTGCCTCCCACATCTCATTTCACTGAGGGTAATTAAAAAGGCCTTTCTGCACTAGGCTGATTTTGTTTCTTTATATCATAGCAGCTGTTTGTTGGCCTTGCAAAATAAATATTTTTTCCTCTCCAAAAGTGTAGTTTACAGCATGAATGGTTTTAGTCAGAGCACCTCTGGAAAAGAAACACATAGTAAATACATACACACAGTATATAAATGCATGTACATTGTTGTGTTTTTTGTTTCCGTTTTTAAAGTGCTTTTACCACTTCAGTACCGCACCATATTATTGACTAAAGCACACGGTCATCTGCCTCTATATTTGTGTTGCTGGTAAACAAAAGAAAGCCCTTATGCCAATTTACAGATACAAACCAAATATTTCACAAATCAACAAATCATAAAACCACAAGAGGCAGTTAATTTGCTGCTGACACAAGGTTTTGTCATGTCATGCCACGCGTGATCTTCCTGAACGCAGGCTGAGGCACTCAAGCCGGGCCTCCGTGCACGTCGTATAACAAGCAACTGTAAAACCAGGTAGGCTTCAACTGAACCAGAGATCAAGTTGTTTTATAAATAATTAAATACTACAAAATACTGTGCTAATGTGTGTGATTGTGTGGTTGTAAAGTATTTGCTCAAAACAAGTAGATTAAAACTGTATTTTTAGCTCCATCTGTCAGATCCCTCTGACTCAAAGTTTAATATCAAATCCTGATGAAGTCCTGTCCAGCAGGTCAACAAAAGAACAAGTCCACATACACAATCACCATCACAAATAAGCACCTTCAAATTAGATCTACTTTGAAATGTCCACTCCACAGCTAACAGATCCACATGATGTTGCGAGTTTTGTTTAATGGTGTGTCCTGACAGCCACAGGCACAGTAAATGCTGGTACATCGTGTGCCCATGTGGGTCAGTTGGTCTCATAAGAGGACAGCAGCGCGGCGTCCACAGGCTCCATGCAGGAGGGACAGGTGAAAGACCTCATCAGCCAGTCATCTATACAGTCCATGTGGTAAATATGCATGCAGGGCAGGAACCGAATTGGGTCTCCATACTCAAAGTCCATCATACATATCACACACCTGCACAGAAAAGACACTCATTAGACAAATAATGCTTAAAATACATTGTTTTTAAACTTATTGTTCAAACTCTCTTAAAGGTCCTATAATCTGCATTATTCAGGTGTTTTCAACACCTCTCTCGTTAGTTTATAAAGTCAAATAATGACTGTGTACTGAATTCTGCAGTTTGTATCAAGATAAGAATAAATGATCTGAAATTTAAATAGCATGTTATTGCTGGGAAACTGTCCTGGATCTTAATACAGACACAGTGAGACAGAAATGGAACAGGCATCATACTCACTCTCGAATCTTTTTCTCAGAACCATCCCTTCCCGGGTCATACACGCCTTTTGGAAGGTGCTGGATGAGGCCAATGCGCTGGGCAATGCGAACCTGCTCCTCTTCGGTCAGTTGTGTGGCCAGTCGAGCTTGGCTGGGTGTTGGGTGATACACAGGAACGTGGATCTGCTCCTGTAGAATAGGAACACATTCAATAAGAACTAAGAAACATGTTGGAGTGCATTGAAAAGTCAAAACATACAATATACAGCTTCGGAATTGGTCATCAGTTTGTGGCATTTCCACATTGACAACTATTTTTAACATTTAACAAACAAGACTGTATAGTACTTTCAAAATATACAAAATCATTATTTCAAGTAAAAAATATAAATAAAAACTGATCGTTGTAAGTCAATAACAAGGAGGTGTTTGAAACCGAAACTAAAACCACTTGACTTTTTTTCCTTTTTAAAAAGAAACCAAAATTACCAAAGTGACTAAGAATGTTTCAATATTAAATCTGAATGACTCAAGCATATTGGGCACAGATACAATATTACCATATGGTGTCACACTTAAAACACTGCCTCTGTAGTGCTGTAATTGGAGAGTATATACTTCCTTCCTTTTTCTTTTTTTTTTTTTTTAGCAATAGACTTTCTTATAGACCTCTACTGTAAAAAAATGTTTGGCAAGTTCGGCCTGGGATTCATCATATCTCATTGAATTTTCAGTTAGCCTAATGTTAAACCAATGGAAGTTTTAAGATGCTTAATACTACACATGGCGTTAAGTCAAAAGTATTCTGACACTTAAGAGTATTAACCAGTGACTCAGCATTTTTTTGTTCCACTGTGCTTCCGTTAACTTTTTTTTTTTTTTTTTGGCCCAGGCTTTAGTAGACAGGACAGTGGAGTGTGAAATGGGGATGAGAAAGAAGGGAGGACATGCAGTAAATTGTGAGAGCCAGGATTCAAACTCATGCTACTGTGACTGACTACACGGGGAGCCTGGCATGTGTGCTGCCACCTTAACCACTTTACGTTTTCATAATCATTAATAACAGTAGCTCTATTATTCTGACTACCTTTGAGCCTAGAAACCTTGGTTTCGTTTGATATTTACATTTGAACCATTTGTTCCTTAATACAGTATTTCCCGCAATATAAGGCGCACTTAAAAGCCTTTAACGTCCTCAAAAACTGTCCGTGCGCTTAATAGTTCGGTGCGCTTAATATATGGTTTATTTTTGGTTGTGCTTACTGACCTCGAAGAGATTTTATGTGGTACACGGTGTATAAAGAAGATTTGGGACACGAGAGACACAGATGCTCGTCCAGAAGCACGTTTACGGTACTCCGGAACAGGAAGTCCCAACAACATGAATGCAAAGCATTCTGGGAGCAGTAGTCCACCACTACACACGGCGCTCTGTAAACTACATTATACTCAGGAACAAGGCAGACACCTAAAGGACCCCAAGAATCTTGGACTAAGATGGCTTCTGCCAAGGGACCATGGATCTATTATATTATCACAAGAAACACGCTTCCGCAGACTTTAAACTCTGAGCTAAAGTATCAGTCAACTGTGGTTAGAGCTTTCACGAAGGCCGGAATCATCGCTGAACTGCCCCTGACTCGGACATGGATCCGGGGATTGCTGCATCCAGCCCAACGTTTTTAAACTCGGACACTGAAAATGAAGAATTTGTGGACGAGCAATGAACTGAAAAGTGAGTGTACTGCGTTGTATTTTACGTGTTTAGAAGTGATCTTAACTGAAAATTGATGGGAATACGCTAACGTGATTTTTAGTGGTAGCAGAGTGTGTTTTGATGTTGAACAATGTTGATCTGAATGAGTTGAACGTGTTTAATAAAGGTCAACTGACTGACTTATTTGTCTGTTTTGTTTAGCTTAATGGGCTTTATAGTCTGGTGCGCTTTATAATCGCCTTTTCGTGCGCAAAATACGATACTGTAAAGCAACTGTGCAGCTAACAAAGCCTTGGATCAGCAGAATTGCTACAGCCCTGACTGCAAGCCCTGCCAGTGCCTGTGTACAGAGGGAAATAACAGATACACAGGACCTCAATGTTTGCAATTGTGAACTGTGCCATGGTCAGCAGTGCAATTGTCAACATGTCTCCTTTTTCCCCACCATGCATAGCTCTACAGCTGGGCAGCAAGTGCACTTTTCTGGAATCACAGTAACCACAGGCCAGGACAAACATGAGACAGACGTAATTAAATCCTTGTACATGTGGACAGACAGTGTATGGGCAGGAGGCCAGGTCTTCTTGTACAGCACCACAGTAACAGTGTGTCAAGAATGATGTAGACAGCAGAGCCAGACTTTGCAGCAGACAAATCTAGAGCGGGTAGAAAGTGACAATTGTAGGGAGTGGACACTTTCATTCGTTAAGGGTTTCCCATGACAGAGACATAGTTATAGTCCTAAGCCACACAAATGTTTAGACGCATGAACACACATGTTTGACATCAAATTCACTTAGTTTCCCTTCACTCAAATGTTCACACCACCATAAATACTCTGGTGTACACTTACTCCGGTCCGGGTGCGGTTCGGGGCCTGCACTGGTAGGTTACTTGCAGATTGCATGTTACACCAAATCCGGTCCACCGAGAGCTATTTTTGACGAGCGTTGTGCAAATTCACATGGTTTCACACAAAAACACCCGTCTAATGATGTAAGCCGCATCACTGCTGCGGTGTCCGGCATAGATGACCTTCTTGTGGGTTCTTTCCATGGACTGCGACCTCAGTACTCAGCACTCTGTAACGGTGCGCATTAATTATAGGTAGTCTTGCGACCTCTGCGGGTCCCGAACTGCACCCAGACCAGAGTTAGTCCACACCAGGCGTTACAGAGCCTGAAATTTTAGCCCAGTCCATGATCCAGCACAGTAACAAAATCGCCAGACACAATCAGGAGAGCAACCAAAATAGTGATGGAATCTGCAGGAATAAAGGACATCTCCCATATTTGGGTGGTGAAATTATCAAATTATATTGTTTTGCAGACAAGCACAATATATTTTGGTCAAAAGATCAGGATTTTCATTTACTTTTAATGATCCTATACCGTACGAATGAAAATTGGAAATGTGCATTCCCGATTGTTATACTGAGTAATGTTGCACCCATAATCTCTTTTCGCAGCCACTGTCTCTTTTCAGACATGAAACTATTTAAATGCACCAGAAGCCTTTCCTGAAGGAGCAGACAGACACAGCTCCAGAAGCCAGCCCCCTGTGATTCACCACTGGCTGTAAATTCCTGGGAAAACGGTCTGATGAAAATACACGTTTTAAAGCGGACTCTATGCTGGAGGGTGCGTTTGGGCTAAGTTTGATGCTTGTTGTAGTATCATCTTTGAAATAATGCAAACAAATTGGAGAGCGAAAGTAACCTTGTTTTGACGGATGATGAGGGAAAATGTGTACATCTCAGGGGACGACCACAAAATCACAAGTCTAGAGGGAATTCTGCTGGAAAAAATGTGTCACGACTTTTCACCACCCACACCCAGTTAAAGTGGCCATTATTCACAAGGTAACGCTAACTGTTGGAGGCAAACCACTATCATCTGTTTTGGGACTGTCCTGTTGCTTAAAAATATTGGATTTTAACTTAATAATTAACAAGGCCTGCAGACATTGCCATCCCACTGAACTTTGAACACCCCCTTAGATTATTGGCAGCAGGAAAACATACCAAATTAGTGGATGACACAAAACCTCGTCAACGATCAATGACTGGTCTGACTGACAAGACTTTTTTTTTTCTCTCAATTTGTAAATTGACAAATTTGACTGACTTTTGACCAAATGGGACTTTTATTCCAATTTACTTGTGTTTAATTCTTTTGTTGTTTAGTTGAGGTCTATTTGGATTTTGAAATTGCTCTCTGGTCGTTTTCTGTTTCCTTTGTGTTTTATGTTTTAAAAAATAGACCCAAAACAAAAAACAAAAAAATGCAATTAAGTTGAAAGTGATGAGGTGCCTATTGTCCGATACTCTGTTTTAGACTATTCAAAGTACCGAGGAGATCAATGCCAGAAACTATTGAATAGGTCCTTTCTTACTTGAAATAATCAAAGCACACAATCATAAAATGTACAAGCAGTAATATTTCTTGCCTTACTAGGCAAATTTAAGAGAGAGAGAGGAGAGTGGACCTTTGGACACAACAAAGAGGATTAAAGTCAAGCCATAAAGTACAGGGTCAGTGCGTTTCAGCCTGTTGATCCAGTACACAGCTGAGCTCTTGTATAAGAATAACAAATGACTGAGGTAAAACAAACAAAAACTAAGCAGAAAGTTATGTAGAACATTTCAATTTAGTAAAAGCATGTTTTAAATTTAACCGCCAGTCAACCATTTAATATTTCCCAAAACAATATAATTGGCAATATATATCAGTTACCAAATTTATAACATTTTCCACTAGCCAGATTTTTCAGAGGGCTATGGTCCGGGAGCCGGACTACAAAATTACACCAGAATGATAGGTTCCCTGTCTATTGGGCGCCGCCATACTACGTAATCCTTCATCTGATTTTATTAGTTAAAATAGGGCTTCCAGCCTCCAGAGACAATAAGTTCTACACAGACTAAAAGCTATTTTTGGTCTGCCAGGAGAATCGGAGGAAGGAAGCGTCTGGGGAGAGGGAGGAAGCATCCGGGGAGAGGGAGAAGCGTCCGGGGAGAGGGAGGAAGCGTCCGGGGAGAGGGGAGGAAGCGTCCGGAGAGAGGGAGGAAGCGTCCGGAGAGAGGGAGGAAGCGTCCGGGGAGAGGGAGGAAGCGTCCGGGGAGAGGGAGGAAGCGTCCGGGGAGAGGGAGGAAGCGTCCGGAGAGAGGGAGGAAGCGTCCGGAGAGAGGGAGGAAGCGTCCGGAGAGAGGGAGGAAGCGTCCGGTTGACTTGTTGCTCACATGAACATAGGACATTTGAGACAAATCAATCTACTTTATAGCATGTTTTAGAGAGACTTTTCCCAGAGTTACTGCTGTACAGGAAGTGCAATTACAATGGAAGTGGGTGGAAAAGTGGAAAAAGTGGGCGGGCGGAATAACGTCAAAAACTTCCACAAACAATTAGGGATGTAACAATATTAGAGATATCCCAAAAGCCAAATTGCTGCAATATTGTTGTCGTCTGCTCTCGGCAAAAAAAATACTAGGTCTGAGTTTGCTTCAGCGGAAAAAACAAAGATGATCAGAATCAGAATCAGAAAAGGTTTATTGCCATTGCCAACAGAATGAACAGAATTCACAAACATAGGAACTTGCTTTGGTGATGCGGTGCAACATAAAACAATGAACAAAGATAAAACAACCTATGAAAAATCAAAAAGATGACAACAAATCCCATTATTTGGCTTGGTTTCGCCAAGACAACTAGTGCAAAAGGAGGAAAGAAGATGACAAACAGAAGCTCTGCTGACCAACAGCGTGGTACTCATGGATCTATTAAATACCTGGGAAATACAAACTCCATGAGGACTTGTTTGACAACATGGCACTCAGGGCTAAGAAAACTGCCGCAGCACTGAGCAATTACCGGCCCATCTCTAATCTGGCTATTGGACCTCCAGTCTCTCACTCTAAAACCTACAAATCAAGTTAGAAATCTGGGATGATAATAAGATAAGCCTTTATTTGTCCACACAATAGGGAAATTTCGGTGTTGCAACGCAACTAGATACAGGAGTAAAAGAACAGATAAATTATAGGAAGCTTTTAAAAAAATACTCTTAATAGAAACACTCTTATAAACAAAAATCATATCAATCATAGAACGCACCTACTGCACAGCCTCATTCTGGCTCGTCCCCAGGAGAGCAGCACGTTTCCCTGTGTCTAAGCGTATGGATATATTATAATTTAGTTCCCTCAGTGTACAGGACAAAATGAAGACAGAGAAAGACAGTTTGAGCTGGCGGAAATCTACGGAGACGAGAGATGCGATGCGATCTGTCGCGCTAATGAACAAATGCACGTCTAGCCACGAGGCTTTTCTCTGCTTCCGCACGGGGTGAGTGCGCACTTCCGCTTAAGTTCTCAAATCGGCGAAACATTTTCCATTACGCCTTTAAATCAATAATATAAGCAACGTTTTACCATTTAAAAGGTATAGTGTCTGAAACAGACTTGGAGACTTATCCATGCGTTTGTCTCCACTACTGTAACGGCCTGCTCACTGGCCTGTCCAAACGAGCTGGAAAATAGCTGCAGTACATCCAGAACGCTGCTCCTCAAGTCCTGACTAGAACCAGGAAGTACAATCACATTAGTCCTGTGCTCAGGTCTCTGCACTGGCCCCTGTGGCTCAGAGAATAGACTTTAAAGCAGCTTTGCTTGTGTACAAGTCTCTCCATGGCCTAGCACCAAAGTACATCTCGGACATGTTAGTTCCATATGAACCATCTCAGACTGAGGACCTCAGGGACCGTCCTCCTGCTGGTGCCCAGAGTTCACAAAGAGACTAAACATGGGGAATCTGCGTTTCAGTTTTATGCAGCTACAAACTTGAACAGTCTTCCTGAAGATGTAAGACAGGCGTCTACTCTGGCATTGTTCAAATCCAGACTAAAAACTATTTTGTTTATGAGAATCAGAAAGGGGGGTTTATTGCCATTGTTAATGAACAGAATTCACAAACATAGGTCGGTGCAACATAAAACAGTGAACAATTAATAAGTCAAAAGAGAAACAATTTAAATCTACTATGGGATAAAAATAACAATAAGATAAGAATACAAAATATTTTATTTGTACTCGCATGTCTTTTTGTTTTAACATATGTTCATATTGTGTGAAGCACTTTGAATTGCCCTGCTCCACAAATAAACTTGCCTTGGCCCTACACAGTATCATGCATGTTTTTGGCATTCATGTTCATGTTTCCCTCACCTCCAGAGTCACCTTCTCTGTATATCAAGTGTAAAAACGATGTATATTTGATTACTATTGGATAAAATTAGCCTATGGGTGTTTGAATTTTGACATGCCTAATGCAAAGGTGCACATGTTCCGGGACGAGACACGTTTCATAACCTAACCCGTGGGACGATCCGCACATGCACAGCTGTCTGACCTACTGTGCACTCGGAACACACAGTCCTTATGTTACATTTACACCCAGTCATCAATGAAGCTGTTATTTACTGTGTCTGCCCCATCACACGTTTGTGCTTTGACAGAGCAGTGTTTCAGATGATCCGGAGATTTCTGGCCTACCATCAACATCGGTGGAGCTGCTGCAAAGCAGCGCAGGGTGTTGCGTTTTGCAGCGAATGCGACGCAAAATAAACTAAATTATATATTTTTTATTATAGGAAACTGGGCCGCAGGCAGCCTATTGGAAAGTCAGGATATAGGGGGTACGCAGAGGGCAAGACAACTCGTAGAGTAAGCGTTGAGCCTCAGAGGGTACTCAAGACAAAAGGTTTTGGGAGCCACTGATATAGGCTACAATTAGTCTGCTTTAAAGGAAACCCCTAAATAGAACTAAATAAATAATTGATTTCACAGTTCACACCGGTTTAGCGCTGCAATGAGTAGTTGGAATAATCGTGAATAGTCCACTATTAATTATAATAATTTCATAATTGTAATTCATTATACAGAATATAAAACACATGCATTGTGTGAGAAGGATTGAATTTATGTAAAAGTTTGATCAAAAATACATTTTCACACAGATAATGGTTAAAAGGGATGTCACTAAGTTGATTACTCAATGATACTTTTTTCGATTAATCGACAGGACATGATTTTTTCAATCGTAAATTAAGCTTTTCTAAACAGTTAATCAAATAATGTTCAAACTATGGGAGGAAAGGCTTCTAGATATTCTTTTTTAGCTGTACAGCGAGACCTTTTCAAAATATTATCAACTGAATAAAAGTTGAAATATGTAATTGTTAATTATTTTTGGAAAATGTGTTTCAATAATGTATTACGTCTTTGTTTCACAGTCTTTTTGGTCCAGACTACTTCTTTATTATTATTATTATTATAGTCGACTAAAGACCAAAATCCTGCATGAAATGAAGTTCGTCCTTTATTTGGTTAAATAATAATCTTACTTACTTACAACGAAAACCCGTAAACATTACAACTGTCATAACTAGTCGACTAATCGGGGGGGAAATCGCAGACTAGTCGAGCACTAAAACACTGGCTGTGTTGTGGACCGTGGTCAGACACTCTGCGGCGGGTTCACCTCATAAGGGGGCGGCGGCTCCTGGTCTGTGTCGGCCCCGTCCCCGAAGCTGGCCCGGTCCGACTGAGAATCGTGCAGCAAAGAGATGTCATCGGAGGTGGGAGATTTCAGACAGTTTCCCATCTCCTTCCTCGGCCGCGAAACGATGCTCCCTCGGCCGTGTCGCTCGTACAGACGCTACTCTGCGGGTCACGGGCCACTTCAAGCGAAACGAGACGAGATGTCCATCCGCGGCCGTCGACAAAACCCTCCTCCTCGGCCCGAAGACGAAAGCCGCTCAGTACAACAACATCCTCCACAAGCAGCTAGCAACACAAAGACCTAGCTTAGTGCTAACGCTGCGAGTATCGACAACAAGTGACGAGGTTATCGGGAATAAAACAATGAAACTGAAGAGCTGGAGGACAGAAGAGCGATGATGATGAGCCTCGGGTGGAGTGACAAAGCTCGGGCAGGTTTAGCTCGGGCTTTTGCAGCCTCTCCCCGCTGCAGTCAGGGACTTTCCAGTGTGCAGCTGTGAGCTACCACAAAGGTGGCGATGTAGCGACACGGAGACCCGCCCCGCCACAACAGGGACCAATCAGCGCCTGCAAAATCAAGGAAGTGCTTGTTCTCAGCCAATCACATTCCCGCTGACGTTTTGTTTGCTAAAAACGTAAACACACAGAGAAAGCTATTAAAATTAAGCTTTGCTCTTGCACTTTTCCTTACGTGCCAATTCCGTGAAAAGGGTACAGTGCAGTTATGTGCCTCATTCAATTCGATTTGAATTAATCTATGTTGTACTTAGTGTTCAATGAACAAAAGGACACAATCGTCAATATAATACAACAATGGACACCTATTGCTTGACATTGGTTTGTATTCTTTTCGTATTATACTTCTTAAACGGATTATAAACACATACCAGTGCATAAGTTTTCATGTTTGTATTTTTTTTTTAAAGTTTGGTGGAATAGTTCCTGTATTTATCATCGTTTTACATCAGTCAAGTTGCTGTTTGTGAAGAAAATTTGAAAAAATAAAAGGATTACAGGAAGAAATGTTGAGTTCAACAGAATCCCTTTGTGTCATCAATAATGAACATTATATCGAAATTACAGGGACAATTTACACACAACAGACACATTCTGACAGTTTTAAACAAAAAAATACCCAAATAAGTGTGTTTTTATCAGATATTAATTGTCAAATCATATCTATTGTGTCATGGATATGTTAGTATGGTTGCTAGGTTGAACTGGAAAAATAGGCAAATCTTTGGTAAAATTTTAATCTTCACTTTTTAGTTTAAGTGAAAAGTGTAATCTAACCTGCATGCCATTCTGCTCATTGGGAGAACACAGTAAATATACAGAGCACAAACCATTAGCATCTAGAATGCCACTATATTTAACTGGTTGGAGGTTTGAAGAAAACATGAAAATAAGTGATGTGCATTTAGAGATGGTTTGGTACAGTCATTTTGCAAACTGAAATACCAGCGACTAATTTAGTGACAAAGACATTTGACACAATACTTCCTCAAATATGAATTACATTTTGGCTAAAACGTGAGTAAATATCCATACACAGATCATTCAAGAGTCACTTGTAGTTGTCATCAAATACTTGTTTCCAATCAGCATCCGACAAGACCAAAGATTGAAGCTGTTGACTGTGAATGGCCTGATTGCTGAAGCTGAAGTCCTGTTGCAGAGTTTCCCACAAACCATAAGGAGAAAAAGGGTGGACTGCCTTTCTGAAAGACACAATCTTCTGTCCTCTTAAAACAGGACAACTTCATAAAAGTGCAATTTATAGTATATACATAATGTAAAGCACAACTCTCACTACTGGAAGAGTTTGACTAGTACGCTGATAAACAAAGAACTGCACAAAACAAATTTGTGTTCTGAGGAATCTTCCAAAGGAAAATAATAATAATAATTTGTAACTATGTTTAATAAACAAAATGTGTTCTTATCAATAAGTAACATATGTAAACTATGTCAACATGATCATACGTGCATTTTCCATTCCTTTTCCTCATGTAATCTTAACTTTAAATTAATCCTAATTTAAATGAATAGAGTCCACTATTCCAACATAGTTTTGGTTGGGCTAGACTACATAAGATTACATTACTGATGTTTCTGCCTGCACAATTAAACCTGGTAACAGATGACATTTGAATACATGTATATGTGTATATCAATGATTGCCAACCAATGGGTTTAACCCCCTAAAGTTTGTTCCTGGTAAAAAAAATACAATTAAAATAGGTCCAAACTAGTCTGCTAAAACTTTAATGAAGAATGTGGAATTTAAAGTGGAACTAAATTGTTTTCTTGTTCATTAATTTATTCCACATTTCCATTTGCTCACTGTAAAGGTTTGGTGTACTACTCCAGATTATTTATTGTTAATATACACTGTAATTGTTAACTATTAATATTGATCTAAAGCTGTATTTGGAATACGATAGTTTCTCTGCTAGGGAGACAAAGATGTTTTAAGTTATCTACTTAACCACTGGTACAAAAGGGTGACTAATGGAACATGGTTGGAAACCACTGATCTATACCATAACATGAATGAGTGGAGTTTGTTATCAGAACAAAGTGTGGCAATGTGCTGTAGATCCATCAAAGCTACATAGAGCTTTGCTAATTACAGATCAGGCTTGACATATTTCCTCCTCCTAAAGTCTCTGTGTATGAAGTAGATACTTTAGAGGTCAATTTCTGCTCTAGAGCACCCGCACTGTTTTTTAAGGGCTACATGGCTCATGGGTTCCATTCTCCATAATGCCCCTTGCTTTTTGCAAAGCAGCTTGAATACGGAAGTGTGTCCGTGACTCCATTGAGTAGTTTTTGTAATTTTGCCTGGAACAGAAACCATAATAAAAATCACACATAATCAATACACTTTTTATCAACACAAAAACAAACAAACAAACAAACAAACAAACAAACAAACGTAGCGCTTACTTTGCAGCTTCTAAGAGTTTGACAGCTTCGTTGTTTCTGCCTTGTTGTAAACACAGCAGACCATGCTCCAACAGGGCATTTGGAACAAGGTAGTGGTCATACTTTATTTGAGTCTCACTGCAAAAAACAACAGACAAAATAAACAAAGATATGAAAAAAAATGAAAGCTACAAACTCAAGATCTCACAAGGCAAAACTACGTAATGATATGAACCGTTTCAACATTGCAGATGTTTGTAACACTTCTTTCTAACGAAACAGGAAGTGGCTTACTTGCAGAGGACAAGGGTAAAGTAATGTTCCGCTTCTTCCTGATGACCCAGGTGCTTCAGACACAATCCTTTCAGGAGGCTTAGTAAACACTGATCATCTATAGAGAACTCAGTTTCTGTTTTTAAAAATGTGATTAAATTTGAATACAATTATTCAAATACAGTATTTGTGTAAATATGTTCTGTGTAATTGTGCTCACTTGGGCTGCTTTCAAGTTTAGCTTGTGCCTCATTAAGTGTTTTCAACATTCCTTCAGTCAAGTCCTTTTGTTTTCCAATGACTGTGTAGCCATTCCAGATGTACATCATCTCCTATAAGCATCCATTAACCAAAAATACATTTACAAAATATAAATGGAGAATGAATCCACATGCAGTACATGTGCAGATAAACCAAAACCAAAACCAAATATCATATGACATAAATAATCAGACAGAACATATATTGTACTGACCAGTGGTGCAGCAGGAAGAGGAATAGGGGATTCTGCAAGGTAACGACGAGCTTTCCTAATGGCAAACTTCTCTGTTGGTAATGACTTTCCAGCAATTTTTTGCTTCAAATTTGGAACTTGCCTAAAATTTCAATATTAAATAATGATATCAATATTTAATTTAACCATGCGCACGTGTTGTAAGACAGATTATATTCAGAGAAATTAGGTAGTGTAAAGTTAGTAGCAAACTAATTATTGTGGCGACTGTGATTGTTCTATAATATTCTTACCTGAATAAAGTCTTTTCAGTCTCCCCAAAAGTGAGGCAATCATCCTCGCTCAGCATACTGAGGTAGGCCCCTTTCATGTAGGCATAGGTGGCCTGAGGAAGGTAAAAGAAAAATAAGTTCACATTAGGAGATAGGGTGATCACCTGTCCCTTGGTTGTCCTGCACGGACATTTAGGTCCCTGCCCCTCATCCCACTTATTTAATTAATTAAGAATGTCCCATTTTTTCCCCTGGAGCCACATGAGTTGTATAAAAACGTGACATTTAAAAATAGAAGGCAGGATAACATTTTTAGGCATTCTGAATTTTAAATTGTAAATGTCTCTTTCTGTGTGCTATTATGGATTAGTAATAATGGATTAGGTTTCCCTCCCACCATACCACACTGCACAACTACACTCCCATTATTACCGGTACTAAATGTTGCCACCCGGTTTGGAGGTGAGTGTTGACCTAACTTGACTCACCTTGGACCAACAGTTTTCTTTACTGAGCAGGTCCGCGTAGAAATAAGCCATCTTCCAGTGCCTCTTGTATGTAAAGCACCACATGAGCTCCCAGTAGCACATGTGGTGAAACTGCTTCCATTCCTGCTGTGCTTCGCAACACTCCTCAAAACGCTTTATAGCCTGAGATAAAAAACAAAACAAAAAACATCCATAAATGTATTTTATAAGAATATGGTTATTTATACTTACAGCATCCAAGTTGCCTTTAATCTCCTCTATCCGCCCAGCAAAAAACAGAAATATCGAACCCTATGAAAAGCACATGTTATTTTTTAATGTGAAATAAATGTCTAGACCTAAATCTCAGTCATATTAAAACATTGCATTATATAAAATGCATACAACCTTTGGATATTTTTCAAGATATGGTTGTAACAGTTTTTCTGCATCCGCAACATCCCCTTCTCCAGTTCCTGAAAAAGGATCATGATATAAACCGTTGTGACAGGCTGTATATTGAGTGCATGTGACTTTTCCCACCTAATATAAAGCTCATAAATGTGTGATAGCAGAGCAGCAGCATGTTGCATAAGAAAGACCTGAGCGTGCTTTCTGAAGAGCCTTCCTGAAGTTGTTGGAGACCAAAATCCTGCATGAACACAGTACATTTGTAAGACAACAAGACCCAACTCCAGCATGAGTATAACATTGCACTAAAAAGTAAAAAACTTACTACTAAAAAGTTGTAAGTTTTAATCTTGCATAGTCACAAAATCCACCCATATTAGAACATATTTTACAGCTACAAAGACATGCCATATATTGTTGGAAAGCTAAATTTTTCACAAAACTTTTTTATTGCAATAATTTCATGGCACAGTACAACCCAAACAATACAGGGTAATACATTTAAAATATTTGCACAGAAACACATTCATTTATTTATTTCTTGCCTGTATTTAGGCTATGGGTGTTCAGTCAGGGGTTGGTTGGTCTAGATTTGTCCCAAACAAATAAGAACTAGAAAAACATACTTTCACTCAAGCACTCTCTGTTTCCCAAAAAAGTCTTTCTAACAATATATGACTGGGTTTCTTGGTATCTCAGTGTTCTTCTACTTTCCCTATTCAAAATGAGCCGAGTCTTGATTAGAGCCATTTGAGTTCAAGCATTATATTGATATCAAATAAATGAATATTTTATAGGTAAATTAGCTGTTCCTGTGCGTACATTGCTTTCCTGCAAGATTCTTTCATTTTAATGTGGAAAATTACCATTAAAGACACTAGGCAAGGATGGGTAAAAAAAGAGGACCTTAAACAGTTAAAATGTATTTTGTTACATATTCAATTACATGGTCCCATCAGAGTAACGTCTTCTGAATACTTTTATGTTGATTTGCATTATAGTTTGACTAATGATTATGCTTTTGTTTGTTTCACCAGTAGTTATGGATTTATTACACACAAAAATCACACATGCATTTGTAATGGCAGAAAATGGGTCATGTCATGTCATTCTAATGTTGTTTTAGGCCATGACATGTCACGGAATTAATATCTTTGTTGTTCTCCTGTGTGCAGATGGGATAAGAATATGAGGTCCTGATTATACTGAATATCTACTGTCCGGCGCCTCTTAATCATCAATTAATGCGTCAGGACCGGATTCGGTGTGGAAATGGTCTTTGATTAAACCTCTGAAGAGATGGCTGGAACTGTCACAGACGTGATAGTCTGGTCTATCTCTTTTTGAGCTGATTTGGGTTGTGATTATGTTATGTTTGTTACCACCTATAAAAGGTGTACTTTGTAAATTGTAAAGTTAGGTAGGGACAGAACGAACTTGTCTTAGGGAGAGAGAGGGTGTTTATCCACTGTGCACGTGAATAAACTTCCACCTTTTGAGAGAGACCGAGAGACTCTGTTTCTGCTTCAAGTTATTGCCTGGTTACTCTTTACTTGATCATTGTTTACAGGAAACTGCTGTAACAATTCACCATTAGAGCAGTGTTTTCCATTTTCCTCATTAATTCCACGCACTTCAAAGCCTAAATTGTACAAAAAGCGCTGTAATGCATTCATCTGATTTGAAGAAAAAGACTATATTCTGAATACCACTAAATGAAAGATTAACTGTGCTGGATACAGTTACACATAATTAGCATTTTGTCATACTTCAAAACACTGACAACAAGGCAGAGTCATTAAGCATCAGGATCAAAGGTTTACTGAATACTGTCTTTACTAGTATGTGAGCATTAAAATCACATTTTTCTGTTGCCATATTTCCCTCTTACCTTGTTACCTGAAAATCCAACAAACTCCAAAAGCTTTAGCGTCCGTGTTGGTAACATAGAAATCATCTGGAGGAAAAGTGAGACACATTCAAACTGAAAATTCATATGAGATAAACAGAAACAAGCTCAGATTCAAAGATTGAGTCCATCATAACCTTTATAACTGTAAGCGAGCTGCATCTGACCTCAGTACTTTAACAGGACTGGAGCAGTGTTTCTCTTCCCTTTTCCCAAATTTGGATCTACACTGCTCTAAAATAAGCAAAGACAAGCCTTGCAAGTTGGAATAAACTTTTCCTAAAATTAAATGGGATTAAAATGAACACTCAAGAGCCATTTCCTATTCCAAGGCGAAAGCTAAAACTTAGCTAAACACTTAATTATTATTATTAAACAATCATCTGATTGAAGACATTGTCAACATGATGCATTTACTGTGCAAAATGTTATTGTTGTTCTGCATGTTCCTTTAACTGTTTTATTAATATTGTGAACATTTCAACCTGTGAAACCATGTAGGCCTAGTTAATGCAAAAACAATGCCTGGATGGTTGGGGAATTTCCAGACCCAGACCTCTCTGTCAGCTGACACACACTAGCACGTGTCATGACGTGTTATAGGTTGAAAGACAATATTCAAGGCGTCAACTAATCTAAACCTACTGCACAGTCCAACCCCAGAGTTCTTGGGACCCCACGACTGAACCCTCCCGCTTCTGTTTGTACCACGCAGACATTCACTCATTCATTTTAATTTGATTTGAGAATTAGTAATTGCCTACATAACTCTTAAAATATCCTAAATAAACACACCCACATTCATTCTGTGTGGCATGTTTGAAATCTTGATCCAAATCTTTAATCAATATCAACTTTGAATGTTTCCTTCTTTCATAAGAGGGAGACATGAATAACACTACAGTAATTATACTCGTAGAAATACTAAATAATTAACAGTCAAATCTCTGGGAGCATTTAGGCAACTTTATTGAGCAAGTGCTATGTCACATTTTGTCATTGTGCTACCTTGGCACTGATATATATATATACATATGTGCAGTATATTTACATAACTTTTAGTATAGTATGTATTACCCAAATGTAAAACAACATGCGTCCATTCATAATAGTATTGAAAATAAGGTAAAAGAAGTTCAATTTCTACTCTAATATCTATTATTTGTACAATAGATTCTAGAAAAAAATATACTGGTATTACTTACCAAGTTAAATGCCCCAACACCAAGTTTAACACCACCCTCAAAATGGCCGTGGTTTTCTGCTTGAGTGTATCCAGTGGATTGAAGGACTGAATGAAGCTCCCTGTGACAAAAAACAAATTAATATCAAACTCTGTCAAGAAAGTCAGAAAATACTTTACATGAACGGGTCAGGCTTACTTGTATGTCTGGTAGCTGTTTCTCACTTTAATCCCACCTTTAATAAAACTTATCATATTTTCATCCTGAAATATGAATGATGAATATTACTACTTCCATGTGTGTTTGTCACTGGTGAAAGCTGTGAATTGTTTCTGACCTGAAGAAAGGTGAGTGCTGCCCTCTGGAGGAGACATTCTGCATAGCAAACCTCAGCATGGAGTTCCTCTATGATAAAATGATACTGTCATAGTTACTTACTTACCTCACAAAGACTCTGCTTTTCACTCAACATTGATACATAGTGATAGTAATAAGATACCTTTACTTACCCTCTGTGAAGGTCTTAGAAAAACTTGACTTTTTGCGCTGCCTAGAAGACATAAATGATGTAAAAGCATCCACGACTAATGACTTCTGGACAGTGCTACTGACAAATAGCTGAGTGTACATTAAATTACTGGATTAGCTGTTTTCAGTATTCCATCTGACAGAATTATAACTATCATTTGGCAAATAATTTCTAATTAAAATTATTTTGAACGGCTCAATTATTGTAAAACTTCAAATTATAATTATTCTGCACATAATTAATTCAAGCAGTTACTTTTATACAGTCGAAATAAAGCTGTAGCAAAAGTATAGACCTAGTAATGTTTTATGACACTTTTGTTTAAAAGCCTATGTAGATTAGAAAAGTGGCTTTGCTCCAGGTTTTGTGAGACAAAACAAGCCCATATATATAATCCTGAACAGAAGGGATTTAATTGTTTTTTTTGTCTGTGAATTCACATTATAATGGCCATTGTACATTATTACTCTGGTTGTGGTATAATAATACATATAATCATACATCATACATAGTATTTCATTAAGTATAATGTTTTATCATTGGAAAACTAGGGCACAGTGACAGAAATGCTTTGGATGTCTCACCGTTGGCAGATAGCCTGAGCCTCCTTCATGGTGTTTCCCGCTATTTGGATGTGTTCAGGTTCAAATGTCATCATGGCTTGCATTTCTAGGATTGTGGCATAGGTCAGAGCATGATACATGCTGTCCTTGGTTCTACACAAAAGAAAACAACATTTAGTATTACTAAAGACATGTCTCAGAAATACAATACTTGTAAACTTTGACGGAATACCAATTGACCTTTACAGTAAGATTACCGGTAGGTGTGACTGTGAATATGAAAGAGAAAAAGCACTCTGCTGTAGTTGACTAATGTAGGTGTGGTCAATAAGTGTTTTTCTGAATGTTTCAAACACAGAGTCTCACTTGCTCTCAAAACTCAGAAACATGTTCTTCTGGTTACACAACATTATTAAGGCTTCATGCTATTTTTAGAGAAATCAGACACAGACGTTGTTGTGCATACAGAAAACTGCATCAAATGTGGTAATGTTTTACAACATAACAAATTGCCTTTAATTCCTACAGCAACACAGGCGCGTGGAAGTTAATACAGATTAGCCTGTCTATCCTTTGGGTTAGGTGTCTGGACACTGACTGCACGCATAATAAATATATATTAGCATTCCACTCTCTCTGAAATCAGTGTGGTCGTGAGGGAATTTTCCTCATAATTTTCCATGATGCAGGGGTGGAGCTAAACACACATATTTAAACACACCTAGTCGTCACCTTTCATCTGCACTCAAGGAAACACAAAAGGAAAATAAACATATACATAAATACTGATGTGGACAGGGAGTCATAATCAGAAACAAATATTTAATGCAAACAATCTTAATTTGTGTCACCTGTAAATAAATCTACACTTAATAGTGTTGTCACGATACTGAAATACCACAAATGTCTCAAAAGGAAAAGGCTTCATATAATACTCTTATTACAATAGCAATGGAGGATTACTTAACGTATACACTGTCTGTCCAAAAGGAAAGGAAAGAAAAAAAGGTCACACGCTTTAATGTTTCTTTGGACCGCCCTTTAGCTTTGATTACAGCACACATTCGCTGTGGCATAGTTTCAATAAGATTCTGCAAAGTGAAAAGGCTTGCTCAGATTTGTCCAGCACAACGTGACGCACAGTTATTCAAGCTCCAGCAAAGGAAGCATAGCTCACAGTTTTTTACATCATAGTGTAAAGCTTTAGGCTATCGATATGAGGAAACACTACAATCTGCAGTGTGTGTACTGTACATGTCATTGTCGAAATACATGGAGTAAATATCCACTTCAAGCACATCCAAAGCCAATTTATACAGCTCTATCTTGAGATACACGACACAATGCTCACAAGCAGCAGTATAATCATTAAATCTGTGTTTAAAATAAAAATAAGTAACTTGAGACGACAGTATGTTTACCAAACTATAGGAAAAGTGTGACCATAGTGTTAGTCCTGCAGCTGAAAAATAATTAAAATAAATAAATAAAAGGAAAAACTTGTGTGTATGTATTTATTTTTTGCTTTAATGCGTGGAAACAGATGGCTTCATTCATTGGTACCTGGATCGGAGCCGTGCCTGGGCCTCCTCAAACTCATTTCTGAGGAAGAGATCCAAGGCTGCCATGCAGTCCTCCAGTGCCAGCGATAGGTCCGACCGCGAGCACCTGGATACAGAAGAACGTAACAGGTCGGTAACTTTCTCACATGCTACGCATCACTACCAAGAATAAGCTGCTGTTTGCGTAGTACAAGTAAGCTGCATCCAATGATCCAGACTTTATACTACAATAGATACAAACTGACAGCACTAGCTGTGGTGGTGGTCCCTCTGTCTAAGAAGGGGGGAGGGTGTGTTCTAACTACAGAGGGATCACACTCCTCAGCCTCCCTGATAAGGTCTATTCCAGGTACTGGAGAAGAGAATTCAACCGACAGTTGAACCCCGGATTCAAGAGGAGTAGTGGTTTTAATCCTGGTCGTGGAACCCTGGACCAGCTCTTTACTCTCCATCGGGTGCCCGAGGATTTATGGGAGTTTGCCCCGCCAGTCCATATGTGCTTTGTGGAGCAGGAGAAGACCTTCAACCGTGTCCCTCATGCTGTCCTTTGGGGGGTGCTCTGTGAATATGGGGTGCTCAGGGCTGTCCAGTCCCAGTATGACCGGAGTAGGAACTGTGTTGCAGTCAGGGGTCAGAGCAGAGGGTGTTCGGTTTGCAGACCACAGGATGTCACCTCTAAGAAAGAAGGAGAGGAGTCGAAGGCAAGGCTCTCAATTTACTGGTCAATCTACCCTCACTTATGGTGAGTGAGCTTGTGGTAATGACAGTAATGACAAGATGGCGGATACAAGCGGTCGAAATGAGTTTCCGCCGCAGGGTGGCTGGGTGCTCCCTTAGAGACAGGGTGAGGAGCTCTGTCACACAGGAGGAGCTCGGAGTAGAGCCGCTGCTCTTCCAAGTCGAGAGGAGCCAGCTGAGGTGACTAGGGGCCTCTGTTCCGGGTGACTCCTGGACGCCTCCCCGGGGAAGTGTTTCAGGCCCCAGGGAAGACCCAGGACACGCTGGAGGGACAATGTCTCTCTGTGGCCTGGGAACGTCTCAGGATCCCCCAGAGGAGCTGGAAAAGGTGTGCGTCATAGGGAAGTGGATGGATGGAAAATGATTTGTTCTTTATCCTCCTACAGCATAGAGCATTTGTAATAAGTAATGATGGCGTCACCATTGCATTAACAGGGCACATGTGTCAGTCCAGTTCTAAGCACAAGCACCCTAAGGAGAACATTAATTTCCTCAGGCAAAGTCACTAAAACTCACTCCTTGTGATGACAAATCCACTGTGCGGCATTCACTTGACATTTGATACACATACACACACGCACACGCACACGCACACACACACACACACACTAATGACATGCAGGTGACCGCTGTGTTCACCATATGACCTGCAGTGAGTTGTGCTTCCTGATAACAACAGGCCACTGTCAGTTCACTTAGCGAAGAGACAATTCAGGCTTCAAGCTGTGTGTGATTGGTAAAAGTCATGATACAACAAATTTATGCTGAACCCTCTCAGTTCAGACCTAGTAAAACACTGAGTAAAACAGTTTATGTCATTGATTTCAAGGATGTTGCCGTGTCAAGTCACATGAGCAGCTGCAGGGCCCCAGTGGCTATGGAGACAGTCTAGGATTCAATGAACCAACTTATTAACAAATGATCAACTGGCCTATAATAAGCAATTGTGAATTACTTAACCACATCATTGTCTCATTATAAACTTATCTAACCCTACAATATTTAGTAATGCAGAAAAATAAAAGCCTTTTGATATAACATAGAAGTCTCTGGTCATACACAAAAGCACTAGATAATAGTCTCAAAAGTATCTAACCCAGAACGACTTTTGTCCAGTTCAGAAGAAGAGAACTGTGTTTAATTGTACATTATAATGAAAGGGAATGAAAATACAACAATGGTGGTAGTCTGTTATGGTCAGTGTGCACATACCACACATTGTCAATGTTATTTAATTTAATTTAAAGTTAGCAAGTCCAAAGTGTAATGTCAGAGAGGATCATTCTCACTCAAGCAAAATGCACACAAGCAGCATTGATATGTGGAGCACTGTGGGAATCACGAGTGACGAAGCAATAGTTTACACAGTCTTCCTTACACAGCTTTTAGTGAATGACGTAAGATTCAGCTCTAAAAAGTGTTTATAATGAACCTGAACAAGTTAATCCACATGCCTTGGGAGACAGCAAGTCAGTACCTGTGACTCCCAAATACACGCTGCATGCAGGAGAAAAAACAATGCCCAGGAGGTAATGAAAATGTGTACTTGAGTAAAAAGTACAGATACTATAAAGCTGTCTGTGTAATCCACCCATCCAAGTAGCTTCTCAATTACAAGTACAAGTGCTGCTGCAAAAATTGCTCAAAGTATGCATGAAAAATACTACTCAATGTACTTTTTTAACTTTTAGTACCATTTAGATCAGTCTTTTACACAAAACATGATTTTAAATAGACTGTAGAAGGCTAAGTTGCGTTATTTCAAACCACAAACAGTGTATTTTCTGAGCCTTTGGCAGTGCAGAGCTGTTAAGTGTGTTTGTTAGTGTAGAAAGAAGCAGAGACGACGACGAGGCAGCAGTGCAATGGGATTCCTATGATTTTAAATGTAACAAATCACAATGCACATGTTTATCCACTCCAAAAAGTACAATTACCCCAAAAAATGCGCAATTACCCTAACATGAGGATTTGAAATGAGTTACTTTCCACCCCCGACAATGGCACACATACAGTAGACATACAGTTCAGTGTCATACCCATTGGTTGGAGTCTCTTCCTCTCCTGACATTTTCATCTGGCTACTGTGGCGGTGAGCAAAGCGTGACACGGAGAAACAGAAGAGATAGGGAGAAAATAGCAGAAGTTAATTTGTGCTGCGCAGCCTTTCTTTTCAGCAACGCAGTGAAACGGTCCGGAGCTCTTTCTATGAAGCGGCGACAACACGAGCAGGAGCAGAAGCGAGGGAGACGGAGAGAAAGAGAGAGAGAAGGAGGAGGAGGAGGCAGTAGCAGATACAGTGTGCCTTTAATAAGATCGGGATGACTATCACACACGGGTGGGGAAACACGCACCACCTCTTCCGATCATCAGTCCCTCAAATCATAAACCCAAGTCCGCCTCCCAAAAAGTGACAGGCGGGGTTTAAATCTTACTACTCTCGTGTGACTTGAGGTTGAATAAGACTAAAATAGCTCTGTGAAAGATGTATTTGTCGTGTACTTCTTGTCCTTGACATGTTTTGGTTGCATGGAGGTTGCAGATGGGGGATGATTAGTAATGCGCTGCAGTGCCAGAGGCGATGCACTGCAGCAGGGATCTGGCAGAGATAGCATTATACCTTATCCACTCTGTACCGCGCACCGAAACTTCTTTAGCTTTATCAGAACAAGCACCAGACCAGACGTAACGTAAAGAAAGTAGCATTGTATTGTGCTGAAAACGTCTGATAAAATGTGTCATCATTGTGGTAAAACATCAGTATCGAGTATCGGGCTCTTTCTTTGTATGTGTTTGACAAACCAAATACCAAAAAGTAAATGCAGATATATAAGAAATGAGTAAATTAATCTTGAGTTGGAGGTTATGAGTCAAATCTACTTTTCTAAGCTGATGTTATAATGGTGCTCACTCATCATTAGCTCGCTGATTGTTGGATGTTTGATATATATATGAGTCATCCTGTACGGTTCTGCATTTGAAGCTTGAGTGCTTGGAAAATTTAAGGTTTTCACCTACCCCTCATCTCCGCCCACTTCTCAGTAATTACTTCCAATTATTTAAAACATTCAGACTCTGGGTCATACATGTAGCGTTAAAAATGGAGACATAAATGTAAAAAAAAAACAACATGAATGAAAATCCACTGCTTCTACAGTGAAAGGCTGAAGAGGCGGAGCTAGTTTTGAACAGGAAGTTAATTAACCTGTTTCATCTAGGTCACTACCATTTAGATCAATATCGCTGGTAACAAATAACAAATATAAAATAATGAACTACTTATAGTTAGTAATATTAAATACCTGTAATAAGAAAAATATGTATTTTTGATAAACGAAGATGTTTAGGAGATGCATGTATAACATGTACTAGAACATGCAATTCTTTATAACCTAGACAGTTTTATGATAAGTGATAGATGTTTGTTTGTTTGTTTGTTTGTTTGTTTGTCTCTGACGCTGTGTGTTACAGTGCTGGTATCACGTGACCATATCTTAAAGACTTAAGTAAACTGTGTAACTTGCTTGGAACAGGACAGACTACATATTTAAGTTAAATCTTAGAGTCAGTGTGTAGTGAACGGAAGCGTCAAACTCTTGTATTTGTAAAGACATTTTTGTGTGCGACACAGTGGGAGGAGAAGCATAATCAAATTAAACACACTGCTGTCCTTGTTGAGGATAATTTTGTTCAGATACAGCAACTCTCTTTAGTATATCCAACTATTTGAGAGGCAGTTTTTATATTAAACTATAGGTTAATACATTTCTTAAAATGGTTTTGGGAATGTTAAATGTTATTTCTGGTATTTTGTAATTAACACACACACACACACACGCACGCACGCACGCACACACCACACACACACACAGACACACACACACATACACACACACAGACACACACCACACACACACACACACACACACACACACACACATACACACACACACACATACACACACACAGACACACACACACATACACACACACAGACACACACCACACACACACACACACACACACACACATACACACACACACGCACGCACGCACACACACACACACACACACACACACACACACACAAAAAAACACACACACACACACATACACACACACACACAAACACACACAGACACACACACACAAACAAACACACACACACAAACACACACACACAAACACACACTCACACACACACACACACTCACACAAACAAACACACTCACACAAACAAACAAACACACACACACAAACACACTCACACAAACACACACACACAAACACACTCACACAAACACACACTCACACACACACACACACACTCACACAAACACACTCACACAAACAAACAAACACACACACACCACACACACACACACATACACAGACACACACCACACACACACAAACACACACACACAAACACACACACACACATACACACACAAACACACACACACACACACACACACAAACACACACATACACACACACACACACGCACGCACACACACACACACACACACACACAAACACACACACACACACACAGACCACACACACACACAAACACACACAGACACACACACACAAACACACAAACAAACACACACACACACAAACACACACACACACACACTCACACACACACACACTCACACACACACACTCACACAAACAAACACACTCACACAAACAAACAAACACACAAACAAACACACACACACAAACACACTCACACAAACACACACACACACACACAAACAAACACACACACACAAACACACTCACACAAACACACACACACACACACACACAAACACACTCACACAAACACACACACACACACACACAAACACACACACACACACACACAAACACACACACACACACACAAACACACTCACACAAACACACACACACACACACACACAAACTCACACAAACACACACACACACACACACACACAGGACATTGGCACCATTCTTTTTTCAGTTTCAAACACTGTAGAAGTCTTGAGTCATATAGGATGCACTGGGTCTCAGCGTTGCCGGGACTTATTGTCACATTAAAAATCAAACCAACCCGGGGCCCTATGTAAAAAGAGCCCCCCCTAGTGCTATTTCTGTAGTCACATCATCACACAGATGGAAAAACAAAATGCGAGCCAGGCCCAATCTGAGAAATGTGATTCATATTCCCTGTGAAAAGATAAAGCCCAGTCCCACTGAAACTAGTCTGAAACTTGCTGTGCTAAATGTCAGATCCTTATGTAACAAATCTCTCTTAATTAATAATTTTATTTCTTCTCATAATCTTGATTTTATGTTTTTAACTGAAACATGGCTTGACAAAAACACAGGAAATGTAGTTCTGATAGAATCTGCTCCACCCAACTTTAAGTTTGAATCTGAAACACGAGAAAACAAAAAAGGGGGTGGAGTCTGTGCTGTCTTTAGAGATGAAATAATTACCCGCAGGTTGTCTTTTTAGGGTGTTTTCATCATTTGAGTATGTATCCTTTAAAATGGAGCTAAAACGGTCTCCATCCATTCTCTTCATTGTTTTATACAAGCCTCCCCAGCACTGCCAAAGTTTTATTGATGATTTTACTGAGATGCTTTCAGTCATATGCACAGACTTTGATGGTTTGGTCATTACAGGTGATTTCAATGTGCATGTTAATAATATTTGTGACAGAAATGCTAAAGAGCTTGATGCTGTCCTTGAAACCTTCAGTCTTACTCAGCATGTGAGAGGCCCCACCCACAGCAAAGGACACACTCTAGATCTCATAATTACAAAGGGGGTAAATATTTCAAATGTTAATGTGATCGATGTTGCTCTGTCTGATCATTTCTGTGTCTTCTTTGACCTGTCTGTTTCTCCCCAACCTCCGGTTGGTCCTGCAGTTGTTCAGAGGAGACACATAAGTGATGGCACAGGTGCACTGTTTATGGAAATGATAAACTTTGAAAATGTCTCATGTTCTAATGTAAATGATTTGTTGAACTCTGTTACATCTAGTGTTTTGAATGTTCTGGACACCATCGCCCCTATAAAGGCTAAAATGGTTAAAAATAAGCAGAAGGCGCCGTGGAGAATTGATGATTCGGTCAGGGCACAGAAAAGGGAGTGCCGCAGGGCCGAACGGAAATGGCGCAAGTCAATGCTCCAGGTTCAAAAAGAGATTTACAAAGAAAAGCTGAACATGTACAACCTAATCTTATGTAGAACTAGGGAAAGATATTTTTCTGAAATAATTGGAAGCTGCAGTAACAACTCGCGTGTCCTGTTTGCCACAGTAAACAGATTAACAAACCCTCCAGCTCAGCTGCCGTTAGAACTCATTTCCACATCCAAGTGTAATGAGTTTGCATTATTCTTTAATGACAAAGTTCAGGGCATTAAAAATGCTATAAATCCCACAATGCAAAAAATTACCCTAAAACCACCAAGACACTTAGAGCTAACTCACTTTGCACCAGTAACTGACAAAACTGTCCATGAGATCATCACCAGTCTGAGTTCATCTACATGCTGCCTTGATGTGTTACCCACCAGATTTCTAAAGTCTGTGCTGAACAGTTTGTTAGCACCACTCACTCACATAGTTAACATGTCGCTTCAATCTGGAACATTCCCAATGTCTTTGAAAACTGCGGTCATAAAGCCTCTCCTAAAGAAGAGCAGTCTTGATGCCGCAGTACTGAGTAATTACCTTGTATTATCTCTAATCTGCCATTTTGGGGCAAAGTCCTTGAAAAGGTTGTTTACCAACAGCTCACAGATTTCCTCTTAATAAACAACTCATTTGATGTTTTTCAGTCAGGTTTTAGACCTCATCACAGCACTGAGACTGCTCTTGTCAAGGTGACAAATGACATCCGCCTGAACACTGAAACGGGCAAAGCCTCAGTCTTAATTCTGTTAGATCTGAGTGCTGCTTTTGACACTGTCGATCATGGGATCCTCTTACAGAGACTAGAGGACTGGGTCGGCATCACTGGCATTGCCCTAAACTGGTTAAGGTCCTATCTGGAAGACAGGAAGTACTTTGTTGAAATTGGTAGCTGTGTCTCAGACCACATGACCCTGACCTGTGGAGTGCCCCAAGGGTCAGTCCTGGGTCCCCTTCTGTTCAACCTCTACATGCTGCCGTTGGGTCAGTTGATACGCAGTGAAAATGTGTCCTATCACAATTATGCAGACGACACTCAGATCTATGTTTCACTATCGGCAGGTGACTATGGACCAGTAGATTCACTCTGTCACTGCATCCAACAGATCAGTTTGTGGATGCAAAACAACTTTCTCCAGCTGAACTCAGACAAGACTGAAATAATCGTTTTTGGCCCACAGAAACAAAGAGAAAGTGTTAGCGGTCACCTCCAGAGTTTTGCTCTAAAACCTACAAACCAAGTTAGAAATCTGGGGGTAATAATGGACTCAGACTTGAACTTTAATAGCCACGTCAAATCAATAACATCAGCAGCTTTTTACCATCTAAAAACATTGCCAAAATCAAAAATATAGTGTCAAAACCAGATTTAGAGAGACTTATCCATGCGTTTGTCTCCAGTAGATTAGACTACTGTAACGGCCTGTTCATCGGCCTGTCCAAACGAGTTGTAAAATAGCTGCAGTACATCCAGAACGCTGCCTCTCGGGTCCTGACTAGAACCAGGAAGTATGATCACATTAGTCCTGTTCTCAGGTCTCTGCACTGGCTCCCTGTGGCTCAGAGAATAGACTTTAAAGCAGCTCTGCTTGTGTACAAGTCTCTCCATGGCCTAGCACCAAAGTACATTTTGGATATGTTAGTGACATATGAACCATCTCGGACTCTGAGGATCTCAGGGACCGGCCTCCTGCTGGTGCCCAGAGTCAGGACAAAACATGGGGAATCTGCGTTTCAGTTTTATGCAGCTAAAATCTGGAACAGTCTTCCTGAAGATGTGAGACAGGCTTCTACTCTGACAATGTTCAGATCTAAGCTAAAAACAGTTTTGTTTAGCTGCGCATATGACTGAAACAATTTTTTCTTTGCACTCTTCTCTTTTGTTTGTGATTTTATTAGTTTAGAAAATCAGTTGGATTGATAATTTTTAATTTAGTTAATTTTATTGTATTTCTGTTTCTGTAATTTCTTTGTGATTTGAATGCATTTTTCCTGCTGTGTGAAGCACTTTGAATTGCCTTGTGTATGAAATGTGCTCTACAAATAAACTTGCCTTGCCTATACTTTTAAAACGATTACCTTACACTGGCACATGTGCAACTTAAAACAACCCTAGACTTTGTAAGACTTTTAATCATCAGAGCTGCGTCTCAGGAGTAAGTGGACTCTAACATTAGAGCTCAGGGATTCTAGAGTTTTCCTACTGTTAAATTATTTAAATATTAACCTCAGAGCTTATTCAGAAGTTTTCTGATATTATACTGAGATAAATGTATTTAACAGCAGTGACGGGAGCTTATCACGTTTTTCCACAGATCTTTTGTTTACTTTACTTACATTGTTTTTACAGATGCATCTCTATGGACATGAGGCAGATCTGTTTTTTCTTTTGATCCAGACCTTTACACGTACAATAATGCCACTGTATCTCATTTATTTTTTAGACAATGCAATTATGGGATTTACAAATGCATTACACAGGAAGAGTATGTTCATATTGAACAGCTCCTGCTGCTGCTGTGTTTAGGTCTGAACCACCAGTGGGTGAGAGCGACTGACCAATGACAGAGAAGCATTGTGGTTTGGGCCAGAAGGTTAAGGCGAAGCGCCCAAATGAACCAAAACAAACATGGCCATGGCAGAATAAACCAATTTCTGCAGAAATGTGGTTTTGTTTTTGTTAAAACAGCACATGTCTGTGCATTTCCCTGTTGTGACGCTGCACCCAATCAGCTCTGAGTATTCATTTATCTTGTTTGATAATGTGTAGAGCCACACAGTGCTGCACATATCAATCTGGCTTCTGCCACGTTAACAAATACAACAGCGCCATATTGACATAGCCTTTCCACAAGTCGATACACAAGCCAATTCCAAAATTCAATAGGGATGTTTCAAAACCAAGACTTATTAGTGCCAATCAAATCAAATGTGGGCAAATAATGGCTTAAATGCCCCTCAAAAATCTCAAAGTTAGTGTGCATAGTGAGGGAACAGTGTCTTACCCATTGACTGTATTGGTTGATACCAGAGCATCCTGGTTATCCGGGAGGTGTAACCTGAAATACAGAAACAAAATATGGAACTGTTTAAATAAAAGACCTATCTCAGGAGACAGCTGAAAGAACAGCTATTGTTTGACGAACATGATCGTGAGAGCCATACAAACATGCACAATACATAGCGGAGACTCCCAGTGATAACATTCATATTGCTTGTATGAGAAATGACATACAAAAAACATGTACCTGAAGTCTGTGACGATGGGATCCAGATCTGGAGTGTTTATAACTGACAACCTGAACCCGAAGGTAAGAGAGAACAGAAGTCACATGACACGAGCTTGTGAAGGTGTCACAAGGATGTAATAAATAATAGAACAATTCAGTTTTCTCTGTACAGAGGTACAGGGCAATGTTCATACCCGCTTGGGGAGTCAGGGCCATTTGAGATGTCTTGAGTGTCTCCAGCATTCCTAATAAGGGGTCAGAGGTCATTGTGACAAGTGAATGTAAAGACAAAAGACGCGCCCCGTGGAGGTTTGAAGAAAATGGTAGAGGCAACAGGCAGCTGACATTAACATTTGTGTATTTTGGTTGTAAAAAATATAAATCAAGTAAAAATGAATAAATAAATAAGAACATGAAATAATAGGAATATTATTAAAGGTGGGAAAGGAGGTGATGGGCCATAATGCCCTGATGACCAATGCATCATGAGGCGTGTGGGTCCTGTTATTACAAGCACATTATAAACTTGTTGACCCATAAGAGCCATGATGTTGTCAAACAGGCTGCACAGAAATAGCCTGTCCTGGCCACAAAGGCACGTACTTTATTTAATTTAAACCACCTACAAAATAAACAAAAAGATAAATAAAAACGAAACAAAGAAAGAATAAAGGGCCAACATGGTTTAAATTTAAGGTGGTGTCTGATTGAAATATTATGAACAAGTATAGCACAAAACTGTTTCCAGTGCTGATTTTAATGGTAGTCAAGTACTTACTTGTTTGAGTCTTTTTTCTTTACGCTGCGTCTCCAGTTTATAAAACTCATTCCCTCACGTAGTTCTGGGTAAAAATGTACAGAAGCTGAGCAAGAACTGAGACTTTACACCGTTGACATGGAGAGACCCGTCCACAGGCTGCACACGTAAGAGAACTGTGAGCACAGCTTCCTCCTTCCTGACGCGTGAAGGTGTGTTGCGCTCATCTCCATAACAAAGACCTACCATTTAAATGGACAGGAATGTAGGCGCTGCATGAGACTTCTGCAAGGCCCTAGAGCCCGACCCAGACAACTGTGGCTCTGATCATGGCCATTATACTTCCATGACTCACTATAAAAAGACTTCAGACGAGTTCATGTAGAAATCAGATGTACAATTTAACCAGGAGCATCATTAAGATCATAAATAAAAGGCGAAAACTGTTGCAAACTATTGACTTTAATATGTATTTACTGTCATTTAGCATTATATTATCTGACCAAATGTAATAATTTCTTTACATGTTAGAAAATACAAAATAAAACACAATTTTAAAAAGCCTTTATGGATGAGCATAAAAATAAGTGGTTCTGATTTCTATAAAGACAATCTACAAAAGAAACAAAAGCAGAGACGCCCTATAATGCAGTATGAAAAGACAGTAAGGGACAAGCATGCGTCATTCAGTTGGAAACATCTAGGAAAATTGGGCAAGGCATTCCCTTTAAAAATGTTCAATCACAGTGTAGCAGTGGAAAAAAACATCTGTAACTTTCATGGTCTGGTGACAAAACAAAAACATCTCCTGACCAGTCATGCAGCGGACATCCGGTTGTGCAAATGAAATCATCTGGTCTAATGCTGACTCTTGTACAAAAAAATTACACTTGAACCAGGATCTGACAATGGCTGAAATATGTGTGGACTATAACACAGTAATGACTTGTAACAACTGCAGCATCACATCTGTATGAGTTCTAACTTAAAGGGGACTGCAGTATTAAATTATGTTCATAAAAATAATTAGGGTCGAATGTACAAACACATAAAAATCACAAAATATTGTTTAATGCAAAATATTAATGATTTTGAAGCCTTGTTCTTCTCAAATATTACATGCAATTTACATATAAAGAGGCTCTCTAGTATATGTAAAAATGAATTAGCATTCACACTATTTAACTGAATCTGTTTAAATCTGTACAGTTTTTATGACCAAATGACCAACTACCTTAATAAAGTATAGCTTTAGGGTTAGTGTAAAACTAGAGGCTTGAGATAAAGGCCATTTAAATGTTTAAATAAATACATTTGGATGAAGTAATGAACCACAACAGGAGGATACAATTCAACCTTACCAAATCCATATTCACTGCATGGCTTTTCAATGACCCATCCTTTATAAACATACACACCCGCGTTAGGCTGCTCCTCTGGATGAAAAGCACGTCGAGAAACAATACTGCGATGATGGGGGACAGTCGACGACAGACATGGAGGATTGGTGGTGGATCTGTTCCCATACAGTCTCTTCATGGAGTCCGCTTGCTCAGTCGGTCCACAGTCCCCACTTTGCTTTGGTGCTTTCCGCTCAGGGCCGGGCTGTGCTGTGCTGTGCCGTCCCGGGATAGTGATGACTCCGAGGCGTGGGGCGCTGGTGACGGAGGGATGACGCGGCGCTCACGACAGTTCAGACTTGCTGAGTGCGATGGCGAGCTCCAGATCTTCTTGTTCCTGTTGCGTTAACCTTGCGAGCCGCTCCTTTTCCTCCCTTTCGCTCTCGCGCTTTGCCCACTCGATCATGTCGTCCTCTGTCGGGTACTGCCCCATGATTTTATAGATCCGGAGGACAAGGGCACAGGCGTATGAAAGGCAAGGGAGGAAACAGACAAACACAAATAGAAGATACATATAGTTATAAAGTACAAGATTAAATTAATTACGGATGAATACAAAAGGAATCAATAAGAGTAATAAGAATGTATAACTTATGCTTTTTGTTTTGTTAAAGTAGGGCTGGGCGACTCCTTCATGCTGCGAGTGAGTGACGGGTGGATTTAGCCAATCACAGTGAAACGTGAACTCACAGAAGCAGCAGATGGCTTTAGCGACCCCTTAATGGCAGACAATAAGATACTCACTGCATGAATGGAATATATCCAGAGTAAAAACAATCGTGATATAATTTTTTGGGCATATCGACCACCCTTATGTTAAAGTGTTACAAGTAAAGCAACCGATGCGAGGCAACCCAGCAGCCTGCCTGCCCTAAAATCAGAAAAAAAAAGCTAAAAGTCAATTGTAGACACACAATTGTGGACAGGAGTGAATATAAGTGAATAGCACATCTACAAGGACATGCATAATGACCACAGCTACAAAACAAAATGACGATGGTGAAAAGACACGCATTTCTCACTACAGGGAAACATAAAATATATATCTATGCCAATACATTTATGTGGAATGGAAAAGCTTGATATAGCGCTGCAAAAACATGCCACAACAAAAGGAATGAACAAACTGAAAATCTGCTCTTTCAAAAGCAAAAATATAGAAGCCAGAGAAAGAGCCCTTGATATAACTCTTTATTGAGACTTGACAGAGGTGGAGACAGGAGAGGTACAGGGTTCTCAATAACACACAAGGCCAGACAAGGGCTAAGACTGGTGATGGTGATGGACGGAAAGTCAAGACAGATGGACAGGGATTCAGGCGGTTTCATATGAAAACAATGAATCGACAGAATGTAGAAAGAGTTTAGCACTGCGTGTGGGAATGAGCAGCAGTTACGACAAAACAAGGACATGCACATGCAAGTCAAATGATACTTAGAGTTACTATTTGCACCTAAATGCACGTTTGGTTCTATTTCACTTTCTCCGTTTTCTGCCAAGTGTTGAATAACAAGCTCAAACTTGCTACATTGTGGTTTATGTGCAATTCCTAAAAGAGGACAGGGTTGAATTAAAGTGCAAGACCAATAATTTCAAATGTATAATAATATCTTATATCACAATGGAAAATTGTATTATTTTAACTTATAATATATACATGAACAGTGTGATTACCAAAAGGCTAGCGAAAGGTCATTTGTGGGTCGTTTTGGCTTTCAATGGTTGGCAGTAATCTGAGAGCTATATGAAAACTGTGAGTTTGGTTTTACGGAGCTCTAAATTGAACATTATGTCTTCTATACAGGACAGAGAAGAGGGCGTGATTACTCTGAGTCGAGTGATGTTGAGGAAGTAGGGGAGGTGCTCACTTTGTCAAAGCTGGCAAATCGGTCAGCTTCTCGGACGTTGTGACGAGGAGGGGAGGAGGGGGCGAAGGGGTCGGCTAAAGGATCCTTTGCAGGCAGGGAAGAGGAAGAGGAGGAAGAGGAGAAGTCGCTTGAAGACTGCGGGAGGAAGTTCCCTCGTCGATGGAAAGAGTCCGAAGACTCTGTTCTGGTGATGGAGGATCTCTTACCTGAGCACAAGCGTCATGACATTAAAGTACATTACCCAGACCTGAAGGATCATGTGTCACACAAAGACCTGCTCTGACCTGGGGGTGGGGGAGGAGGTCTGGTTGGTGTGCCCGTTTTGGGAGGAAGAGCCGGGGGAACATCGGAGCTGTCCTCTTGGAATATATTCTTATTGTTGATGCCAAAATCTTCCCCGTTAGACTAAAAGAAAATGCAAAGTATTATTTAACAGAAATTATAGATGAATGACAAATATGTAAAAAAATACATGTCAAAAAAATACCTTGGCCAATGCACTAAAGTCAGCAAAACCACCCCCAAATGACTCGTTACCAAATACAGCTGCAAAAGGATCTGAGGACAGACACAACATTCAACAAAGATGACAAAAGAACAATACACAATATTATTTACTGTCTCATTTCCATCAATCCATCAATGAGGGACAGCAGGTGTAATATGTAATATGGCCAGCAGGTGATGCCAAATCATACCTGGGTCAGAACTAGTGCTTATTGAAGTACCACCTGGAGCAAAGGGGTCATTGGCTGTGGTAGTGTCCTTCTGACAAGACATAAAACACAGAAATGTATGAATCAACAACACAAATAGTGCACTAGATTGAAGCTACCAGTTAAAGTGCAGATACTTTATTACTGCGTGGCATCAGTGGCTACGTTTATATGCAGACAACAATCTGATCATTATCCGTTTTCTGGAGTTATTAGATTAGAAATGACATGTTGAATCTGATGTGAGTAATCTGATTTCTTTGTAGGTGTTGACAGGGGAAAATATGTGTTGATTAGTCAACTAAAAGCGGAAGGGAAATCGCAAATCTTTTTAAGTGCACTGACAAGTACAATTACAAAATAATATATATGTGGTCGACAAATACACCACTGGCCTAAGTTTTACAGCCCTAACATACACCAAAATATCAGATCTAATAATTTAGCGGTTTATCAGGCCACATAAATGTACAAATCCACTTACCACAGCCAAATCAGAACTAGGTGGGGAACAGCTGAAGGGGTCAGATTTTCCATCCTGGGACACAAAAGGATCGGCCTCTCTCAGAGAGTTTACTTTCCCTCCAAACAGGTCGGGATCAGGCTCACTGTTCTCCGTGGAGCTAAATGGATCCGGGGCGGTCACTGCTGGATTGGCCGGTTTGGTGTTGAAAGGGTCTGCGCTTTCAGGAGTGGCGACTGGTGCGTCACTTTTCTTCGCAGCAAATAGGTCTGGTTCTGGAGCGTCTGCATTAGACGTGAACGGGTCAGCCGATCCAGAGAAAGGGTCTTCTGAGGAGAATGGGACGCCCGAGGACTGAGCGAAGAAGGAATCTGCGCCAAACGGATCCGTCCCTTTAAATGGGTCTCCTCCAAATGGATCTACGTTTGAACGACAAGGAGCAGATAATAAACCACAAATGAGTCAATGACAAATACAGTTACTAATATGAATGCCAAATCACCTGCAACATCTGCTTTTCCAAAAGGATCCTCTTTGAAAGGATCATCTACGGAACAAAACATTAAGTATGAACGTGAAATCGTGCCAAAAGAAAATCAACAATGACAAATTAATAATACGAACGGTCAGTAAAGGGGTCTGATCCAAAGATGTCCATCTCGGGCAGAGGAGGGGGGTTTGTCTGAGGTGGGGGGGCACTGCTGGGGGGCGAAGGTGAAGGGGCAGTTGGTACGGTCTCTGGAGGATCTGGATCTTCTTTGTTCTCTGGCTCATTGGGTTCGACCACCTGAAAAAATAAAATAAAATGAATACAGTCGAGAAGGTCAAACAGTGACGTAAACGTTATGTGAAATGCATCGTATATAAATTATAACGTGTACATTGGTTGTTACTGTTGGTGAACTGGCTTTGGGCAAATCTTCATCTTCAACAACCTCAAGTGAGACGTCAGGTGTAGAACTTCTTTGCTCCTGAACATTTAAAGCACCAATAGTTCAAACTTAAAAACTGTCAATTTTGATGAAGTTAATATAGTTTTACCTTTTCGGTTTCCCACGGTTTTGCCAGGCTTGAAAAACTATTGTATAAATCTGTTGAAGCTAGACTAGTGTAGAGAAAATCTAAGGCATCTGGTTTACTTTTTTCTTCCTCTGGACTCGACTCCTCTTTATTTTCTTCTTTTGCTAGTTCACTGGCTTCGGTTTGATCGGTCTGAATTTTAGAGTTAACTACTGGTGCCTCCACCTTCAGATCCTTGGGCGGATCATCTTCCAGTAGGTCCTGCTGAAAAGGATCCGCCTGGTGCATGTCTGCAGTGGGACCAGCTCCATTCACCAACACTGGCACTGGAGAGCTGTCTTCAAGAGCTCTCTTCCAACTGAGCTGAGCCGTGACTGACCGCTCCTCGGTCTGAAGGTCATTCAGTTTCTGCTGAACCTAATTGATGATATCAAGTGAGATGGCTGAATTTATGAACAGACATATTTTAATCTGAAACTGACCTGTCCAACTTGTGTGAAGGAGTCTCTCACAGACTCCTGCAGAGGCGTGAGCTGCTCTTTCGCAGCCTGGACTTTCTCCTGCAGCTTTCTGCTTTCTTCCTGCAGAGCAAGAAGTTCTTCTCTGGCCTGGACCAGCTCCTCCTCAAACTGACAGATCCTCTGTTCCTGCCCCTCATGCTCAGACTGGAGTGAAGTGATCTATAAAAATGAAATCTCAATGCGGCCAATAGATACGTGCAAACAGTTAAAGTTAGACAGAAAAGAGAAATACCAGTTGGTGCTCTTGGTTTGTTTGCTGGCGAATGTGAGACAACTGCTCCTCCAGGGATGACTTCTGCTGATCCAGCTCCTCCAGTGCATCCTGGACCTTCTGTCGCTGAGTTTGGAGTCGTGACAGCTCCTCTGTCTCCTTGGCAACCTCATCTTGTAAATCCTACACACCCAAATTAAAATCTGTTATGGTCGATGACTTAAATCACATTATTATTTGCTAGCCAAACAAACTTGCCATATTAATCTTATGGCTTTCAATCTTTTCAACTAACAATTAAATCTTTGGGATTCAGTAATAGTACCTAATGCTGAAGCTATTGTAAATAAATCATTTCACTTATGTTTATGTATACTGTTAGAGAAGACATTGAACGTTTTTGTTTCACCGCGTAAACAAATCATATATGATCAAAAATGAACGATAGGGATTCTAGTAATGCATCATATTATCATTTAAAAATACGATTCAGATAAAGGAAATCTTACCTGAACCTCACTTGTTCGTTTTCTGATCGCCTCCTCTTTCTCTTTGATTTCCTCTTCCACAGTGCTCTTCTCTCTGGGCGTCCAACAAAAAAGACAGGAGTATTTAGCCAAACCAGTCAGCGTTGGCAGAGCGAATAACCCTGGCATCTCTGAGCGAGCCACAACTCCCTCTCCTTCAGTGACCATGACCAAATACAAAAACTACAAAGTCAACCATCTAAGAGGATAACAGTGTTTTCTATGTCTGATGGAGCAGACTGGGTGAGAGTCTGCAGTCAAATGAGTGGAAAATGAGGAGTGAAGCAGATGGCGGTCTTGAGAAGGATGTGGGAAATTGACAGTGGGGAGTGGGGAAGAGGGTGAGTCAGAACAGAATATTCAAGCAAAGACAATAATTACACTACTTCATATGCGTTTTAAAATTTACATCCATAAAACCAGTATTTTGTCTGAGGACTGAATCTGAAGGGCTCAAGAAACAGTTGTGTCATTTACCAGAGGGAAAAAGAAGCAGGTTAATACTTTTGTTTTTACTATATAAGCTCACCATTAGCTTTAATTTCAAAGTCAATAAGTCCATACCTTTGCAATTCAAAAATCTCATTACTGAGAGAATCCAGTTCCTTGATAGCAGAGAAATCAGCTGCCAAACTATTCTGAAATAGAAGGGCAACGTTAAACAACAAAGTAGGAGAATCTGTGAATGATTCGTTCAAAGGATTTTCTAGTTCAAAACAAAAAATAAAATTGTTTTTTTGTTTTGATTCACGAGACAAATTGGTTAGATATTCCATTTTTCAATTTGATCCCAAAATTGAAAACACAAATATTGAAATACAGCCTTGGAGCGTAGGTTCTTCATTTAATTCACCTGTATTTGTTTCAGAAGTTGGTTCTGGGCTGTACCAACAGGGGGCGTGAGCTCGAGCAAAAACGACCAGCTACAGATCATAAGTCAGGGCAGCCTGGGAAAAAGCCCACGGACATACTATTCGCTCCATTCCCCACTGGTGACAGTGAGCTCTCCGTGGCTCCCACTCACATGAACAGGAGTCAACTGTGTGTAACTGTGTGGCCCTTGCCCCGCTACAAACTCAGTCCCAGTTACCCCCGGCGATTGGAGCATATGTCGCGATCTCGCGATAGGCTTGTCCCAATCTAACGGGACTAAACCAAAGCTAGATTCAGGACAACAAGGACTGTATGAGTCGCGTGCAGCACAGCCGTTCAGGGGGACGCTGCCTGGTCCAGAGAGACCAGGCAGCGTCCCCCTGGACCAAAACAACATTCACCATAAATCTGTATATATTGCCCGCCTTGCTTGTGCTGATGTTTCAGTGTGTTGAATGAACATTAAAGTATAGAGAGCATGACAAGGAGTACGAGTCTAGTACCTGTTTTATACTCTGCCTGTCCGAGGGAGGGATCATCTCTGGAGTCAGACTCTGGGGAGGCTCCAGGCCTTTTGTCAGCTTCTGGTTGATTAGATGAAGCGCCAAAGCAAACTGTTCTCGGGTCAGTTTTCCTACATCTCCAATGTCGCACAGTTCCCTGTAAGCAGACAGACATGAGCTTTACATAAGAGCGAACAATTTTCCCCTCAGGCAGTCACTATTGTTGACATCACAGGGCTCATTATTGAAGAGAAACCATCAGCTTAACAACCTTGCACTGGCCAAAAGTCAATACTCTTTGATTACTGTGTGGCACATGTTGGGAGAGTCTCCAAACCTCTGTGAAAGTCATGCAATAGCAGGATGCAATACAGGAATATTCAAAATAATCTGGCATGAAGAAATATAATAAAAAGCATCTGTATGATGTCATAATTGTGTTATTTGAAAGAGAAAACATACCAAATACGAGCCAATGTGGCAGAGGGCAGCCCCGTCTTCAAAAATATATCCCGAACTTCTGGTCCAGACACCAGTCCGTCCATATCGGAATCTGTTTTGGTGAACAATTCATCGTACTTTGCTTTATCCACTGGAGACACCACCCACTGCGATAGGAAGAGTTTAGATTAGTTACTGGATCAAACACGGTAGCCCATCAATTCACCTACCTTCCCACTTCCTTGTCCCTTGTTTTTCTTAAACACACATTGAACTAGCCAACTTTTTGAGATCATTTTACAGTCGTGTAGCTGATGCTATTCAAAGCGGTTCCTAATGGTGCTGTGCTGTACTCACAGGGGCGGCTGCTGGAGTTTGGACTGGAGCTGGGGCAGGAGCTGGGGCAGGAGCTGCAACCGGGACAGGTTTAGGGGGGTGGGACAAGGTCTTGGCGTGGGAGGAGCTTCTGTCTTTGGCCGAGGGCGGTGATGGCAGCAGAGGCATCACGGGAGGCACAGAGGGCTTTTTTCTCTTTGAGGGTGGAACCAGGGGAGGCGGGAGGGACATAGGAACTTGCTCGCCTTCTAATGCTCTGTACACTAGATACATTGCCTAGTAGAGGGTACAAGACAACAAAATGACAATAACAAAATTAGGTTACCAGCAAATTATCCAACTGTCAACGTCTAAAGAGCGTCGCAATTATCAGACACAGAAAAGGGAGCGTGAAGATGAAAATTTAAAGTCAAAGGTTGGGATCAAAACAAAGCACATGTGAAATTTCTTCTTACCACAGAAAATTCATCTCTGTCCAACATGCCGTCTCTGTCAATGTCACTAAGTTCCCAAACCTATAAATCAGTAGATACAACAGACAAGTGTTCAATGTTTTCTAGTAGGTATTGATTGAAATCTGTTATAAATCCTGAAAACTGTGGCCTTGTGTTGAAGAGGGACTCACCCTTCCCAGGATATCTACAGGGAGTTTCGAGTTAAGGAGAACAGGCTTCACTCTGTCTCCTGTTAGCATCCCACTCACAGGACCGAGGCTGTCGAAGATGGAGTCAAACTTTATCTTCTCCTCCGACTGCCAAAAACAAATAAATTGCTCTGAGCTGAAACTGTTATGAGTTAAAGACAGGGTGCCTCGGACATTGGTATGAATTACATCGTTGATCAATTGAAAAAACACAAGGCAGCAAATGCTCACTAGATCAGACCTGGGCATTGTGAGGTCAGGACAGGACAGTTTTTGATAATAATTGTTAGTAACAATTGTTTTGTTTGTAACAATTATTTTTGTTATGTGTCTGAGCTTGTGTTCTTAATAAAGATTACATTAAATTATTTGAAATGTGCTTGTAATGATTAGAATTTAGAGGGCTTATAGTTAAACATTCAACTGATGACAGGTCACAATGTAATGGTGGAATTTGCTGTTTAACTGTCAGACTGCAGATTGGCCATGTGAAACAAAAAGTGGCACACGGTTCAACATCTTCTCTGTCAGCACAAATACATTAAAGGGGAAATGGCTTCAGACAGTGGTGCCATTGACCCCTGCGCTCCATCTGAAATGATGACCAGAATACAATTCTAGAAGTTATTGATCTAGATTACACCGGTTTGAAGATTAAGTAAGATAAGATAAGATAAGATAAGATATAAGCCAAGGGGTAAGTAAATGTTTCCAGGGATAAGTCTAATATTCAAACCATGAAGTTAAATATATTTGACTATTTTATATCATTATTAAGAGGACATTAATTAGAAAAGTGTCTCACCTTTACTACCCAGGGATAGTCATTGGCCACTCCTCCTGGTAACTGTGGGCTGCTCGTGTCGTGCTAAACATGAACAAATGTTTGGGTTATATTTGTAATCCCAGGAGGATCTCAGTCTCATCATAAAAGTCAAGTACAGAGCGTTCAAAAGTACTTACAAATTTGGGGGGAGGGACAGCCACATTAAGGCTCTTGAGTGCCACCTCCAGGCCATTTTGGGCACAGGCTATTAACCGTAATGCTACAAAGAATTGCTAGAGCAAGTGAAAGAACAGACAAAATTACACTAAACTGCAAAGTGTTCATGTCTGTGTGTTTGCGCATGTGATGTAAAAATACCTGTTTGTTGAGGGAACCCTTGCGTTCAGAGTCTGCCACGTCCCAAATCTACAGAAAGACATAGATTAGGACACGAAATGAGACATAAAAATAGTGACCAGTTTGAAGATGCTCACCTTCCCCAGAACAAGGTCTGCTAAGCCTGACCTCTTCAAGAAAACAGCGGCATCAGGTGCTGCCACTCGTCCACTGTTAGTTGGATCCACCTGCACAAAAGTAAATGTATGTTTAGTTTCTTGTTCAGCACCTACAGATATATAAACATCAATGTTTGCCTGCAATCATGTGACATTTTTGCACTGATCCCACCAATACATTCAAATCTGCAAATCGTTTTTAGTTTTTATTTAATTATGCAGAAAATTAATGAATATGAAATCCTATCCAGCTGGGACTGTATACAAAGGTATTAAATTATGATTAACAAAAGCAGAGGGCCATTATCTGAAAAAACAGAGTAACATGAGTTATAGGTAAATGTGAAGCAGACCAACTGCTAATCAAAGCAACTCCAGTTCTGTGGGCAAACAAGACGGTGCAGTAGCTCTGAACTTGTGGCTTTGAAGGGCTCAGCAAAAACAATCCAAAGTTTTGTTTTCTGTAACCCTCAACAGAGTTTCAATAGAGTTTTGGTGCAACGCCAGCCTCATTGATAACCGTGAAGGCTATCAATATCAAGATGAATTAATGGAGGAGGATAACACACAGTGTGATTCATTTAACCAAGTCATTAGTAAGTAAGATTTACATACCTGTCTGTAATATTTGTCATAGATAGGATTGCCATTGGAGAGCTGTAGGAAACAAATAATCATTATACAATGAAAAATAACTACGTAATAAGAGTTGTTTATAAGTGGATAACCATTTTATAAGAGCGATTTACATAATTTGTCAAAATTGAAAAATGATTGTACTTTAGTCATTAAACAGGTTGGCTTCAGCGCTGCATTTCATTAGCCATTCATCATTTGCAAAATCCGGTTTCCTCTTTAAAGAAGATCTCAGTTGACTGAACAGGAAATAAATCAGCATTTCCTACTTCAAATTTTTTGAGATATGTTACTTTTAATGGCATAGGGGGAGTGAATGAGCAGGAGTGGACATTCATGTTTGCACAATGAATTACAGTGGGCAGCTATTGAGCAATGTGTAATTATGTATTGTAATCTACAGAGCGTTAACTTGAAAATAATTACACACAACACAGCCACACTTTACACTTAGCTTGGGTACAGTAGCCATTGGTATAATAGTAGTAACAGTCATATCTATTGTTAAAACAAACTAAAATGAGAGACCTGGTCAACAGCTAGCTCTGTCAACGGTCAATTTATAGAGAGATAACTGCGGGAACACTTATCTCAGTGTGGACTATTGTGACTGACTCTGACAGTTGGTGGTTCACAGTGCTCATTGTACTGTGAAAGTGTAAGGCCTGACAGGGCAGGGTCCTAAACAACATGGACTCAAATGCATATGTGCAGTGTGTGATGTCTGTGCAGGTGGACAGCTCACCTCTGTTGTTACAGGCAACACTGGCTCAGGTGACAGGTGACTTAAGTTGCTTGATGTCACTAAATCAGTCCTTTACTTTACAAAAACATGGGTCCTATGGTGAAGGAAGTTCCAAGTATACAATTTCTGTCTGTTTACCACTTCCTCTTCTAATAAAGTTGCACGGTACCAGATGCTTTTTTCCTTCTTTTTTATGCTAAACAGCAAACATATTTACTAATTCAAAAGGTCAGAGGCACTGTCAGTGTTTATGTGGAGCAATAGCGCGAAATGATGTTGAACAAACAAACAACAGGCTGAAAAGCAACTGAGGCGTTTCTATCGCAGTGTTGCACTTAAAACTCACATACACTGAATGAAAAGAGCTGAGTGTGGTCTCAGATCTTTGTGTAGTGAATAAATACAGCTGAACTGCTGGCACTGATAAAGCAGCGTAGACATGACAGCAGAGCCACAACATGATCACACATGGGAGCTCTTATTACCATTTCACTACACACAACACAACCCAGCAGCACACGGCCACGCACGGCTGAACAGGCACTAAACCAGACCCCGGCGAGTGAAACTTAAAGGCTTTATTCTGAGGTCACTTTCTGTAAAATAGTGCGCCTATAACGCGCCAGTGTCCCACACAAACTAGCCGTTAGCTAGCATGCTAGCTAGCTACGCCCTTTCGCAGTCCGAAGAGATTAGACAGAAACTTTTCCCAGTCACAGAAAGACTTGAGTGAAAAGGGAACAGAGAGACGAGCTAGGCCCCGTGCGCTTAGGGCCCAGGCCACCCTCCATTAAAACATAACTTAAAGCTACACAGACTAGCGGCACAGCGAGTGTAATGGTTAGATTTGAGTTATAAGTGAGTGTTACCTGAGTAAGAGACAGAGCGGCAGCCATAGTGTTTCTGTTTCCCACTGGCTCCAGGCTGCGCTGCAGCTGCACAGAGGCCGCTCCAAAACCCGCACTGGACTCACTGCGAACAGGAACCACCACAACCAGACACTGTGGGCTCAACTTTAGCTGGGCCTTTATTCTTATGCACGGCTTTCAGCGTTCGATTTATGGGTGAGGTTTTGTGACTTTTCCCATTCGAAAGATATTTTGTTTCTGATTGTTAATTGATGTGACAAACTTTATCACTCTGAAATCAACACATAGGTAAAACATTCATAACTCAACTTCAACAACTGAAACCAGCTACTGTTTGAAGAAAATACAAAACAAATAACCTCTTTCTGGTTGTTTATTGAGTGTTTTACACAGCAGTCTGAAATCACCCCACTTCAATTACTATCATTAGTACAAAATGTGGATTTACAAAAAATCTGTTATGCAAGCGCCAACAGTGATAAGATGAGGAAAAGAACTGAAGTAAATGGATGGAAGCTTTGCAGCTACTCGGGTGAACTTGCATTTAGTTTGAGTACAGAATTTTGAAACACACAATAATATAGAGTAAGGGTTGAATTAAAGTAGTGGTAACTAGACAGTACAAACAAACTAGCAAATAAATTCACCCTCAGTAACAATGTAGTACCACAGAACCCCAGAGAAAACAGTAGAAACAGCATGGCTTACAACAGTGCCACCATGCCAAGTGTCATTTTAAAACCAAAACAAACTAATTAGAGACAAACATGATAGAAAATGCAACACAAATATAAAACACTCAAAGCATGAGGTATAAAAAGACAAAAAAAACATTAAAAATGTGCATTTCACAAACTTTTCTTCTTTCACCAAAACATACAAAATAAATCTTATGAATTGGGATGGCTGAATTTTATAGCCATCCGTAAAATAATTATAATATCAATAATAACAAAAACAAATCATAATAATCTGCCCTTTTCAACAGTGCCCTGGCATTGTAAACAAATAAAAAAAATCCCACCCCACCCGGATCAGGGGTCCATCACAATTGTACCACCTGCCCCTGTAGAACACAGGCAGTTAGGTTCTCTCTGAAGTAGTGTCTACAGTTTATAATTCATCTTTGAGTGGAGAGTCTGTGCTGTCCTCCTCGTCCTCTTCCTCTCTCTCCTCTTCCTCTTCTTCTTCCTCCTCTTCTTCTTCTTCTTCCTCCTCTTCCTCCTTTTCCTCATCCTCTTCCACGGCGTCCTTTGACTCCTCACGCTTCTTCATGTCGTCCTCTTCACGAGTCTTCCTCTCATCCTCTTCCTGTTTTTCCTTCATTTTCTTCTCTGCATCCTGAGAACAAAACATGCCAATTCATGCATGTTTGACAAATTATTAAGTGAGAATATAGGATTTGATTTTTTGTGTGCATTTGTGTAAATGTTTTTAGGATTTGTGTGCTGCCGTGTCTTTCCCCCCAGGTCCCTCTTGATGTCTCAATGGATTCTTACCTGGTTAAATAAAAGTTAAAAAAGAAATCAAAATAAAAAAAAGATATGTGTATTTCAGTCATTTAACAATAGTAAAGCTGTGTATGTACAAGATTTAACTTACCCTTGTTTTATCCCATATCTCAATGCCCACTTCCTCTGCCAGTTTAGGATCATTAGAAATCAGAAAGTTGTCAAAGATGGTCCCAGACTTGACCTGCAAAACATTATCCATAAGCATAAAAATATATCATACTAATACATAACTAGTCAATCAATTATATACACTCGTAAATAACAACAGTACAGCAACAGCAAAAACAACAGCAACAGCAGATAAGATATGCATTATTTGATGATGATTTTATACCTGCCACAAGTCGAGTCCAATCACTCCAACGCTGTCATACTTGTAGATCTCAGGCTCAGCTGTGTACTCCGGGTTGTCAATCTCTGGGTGAATCCATTTCCCCTTGTATGCTGGGTTGTCAATCTCCCTGGGCTTCCACTCACCCTTAAAACAGCAACCAGAGACAAATTTGTTTATTCAAGTAACTTTTTCAGTTAAAAATCAATAAAATAATTCAAAACGGGTGTCTTAATCAATACAAGTTGTTGTGGTTACTTTATAATCAGGGTTGGTGACCATAGGTGGCTCCCATTCTCCGTCCATCTCATCGTCCCAGTCGTCAGGCTTTTTGGCATCTGGGTCAGGGATATTTTCAGGTTTGTCCCAATCCTGGTATATTTAACAAAATAGGTTATGTGACTTTATTATTTGAACAATGGATAGTAACCTGATTGAAAAAGAAACATCTGCACAAACTTAACGTTGCTCCAGATTTACTAACCTCGGGTTTCTTATCTTCAGGGTCAGGAATCTTTTCTTTGTCATCCCAGTCCTCAGGTTTCTTAGCATCAGGATCCTTGACCTTTTTAGGAGGCAGGAAGTCCCAGTCATCCTCAAGACTGCCAGACTCAACCTTCTTATTGTCAATTTTGACCTCATAGGTGTTGTCAGGGTTTACGATCAGTGTATAAAGGTGGGTGTATTCATCGTCCTGTGAGAAAAACAGCGGAACAATTAAAGCACTGTATTTTATCTTACGTTATCAACAAAAACATTTTCATTCAATCACTTAAAAACATATGATACATACATTAACAATAAACTTGAAGCAAACACAATGTTGAGTACTTGGTTTAAGTACATTACCTTACATCTGATATCTTTGTTAATGAGATGATTTTTCCCTTGGTAGTTGAATATGACATGCACTTTCTTTGTACCAGGACCACAAATGTCAGGGCCTGAGCAAATGGAATGAAACACAATAAAAAAAAGAATTAAACATTAACAAAAGAATATACAAAGAATCTTTTCAAACCATTACGGCACTTAACTACAAATTGTAGTTATTTAATGTGTCTGTAAATTGTTGACATCTTACCAAACATGATGTTGTAAACTGAGTCTCCATGCATTTCCTCCTGGTTAAGGCCAGAGGGGAACAGTTTGATGTAACCTCCACCACAGTCAATGCTCTGCTCGTGTTTCACAGTGAACTGAATGACAAGAGGCTGGCCCTTGTTGCTGAAATCGTCAAAACGTGATGACAAGGCATAAAACCGCGCATCCTGACTTGTCTGTAAACCTGTGGAATAAAAAAGTGGACTTTAGTCACTACAATGAAGATGCAAATGTGGTCTGTTATTGTCCTAATTACTAAGCAGTTCATTAGTTATTACTTTTAATGTGTGGATTAGTGATATGTGGTTGTCTTGTGAAAACTGGACATTTATGTTAGAGTTGAGAATGAGGCTTGCAGCTTTGAATGTAATATTGATATTATATATGTATATTATATCACCTTTGTCCTTTTCTGCATCACCATAAAATTTCCCTGCGGTCAGTACGAACTTCCCATAGTCATTCTTGTGCTTGGATTCCACCCAGCGACTCTTCCACGCATCTACAGAGCACAAAGGTTAAGTTAGACCCACAGTGATGAGGCACATGCTGCTGCTTCTCACGGGCTCAGGTGCTTTAGGTCGAGCTGCAGGCGCGAGACCTACATAGGATGGTTAAGACATCATGTTTTTGTGGGGGTTTCTTCTGGGTTTGACATAAGTGACCAGGGAGAGTAGGGGGATGGGGAGGCAGACACAGCATGAAGAGAGCTGAAGAGGACTCCCAAATAGATTAAAAAAAGAGAGAACCTCTGAGATGTGCAAATACTATGATTTTTGTGATCAATTTATATTTAAGATAAAAGCATAATTAGAAACATCTTAAAGGGTTCCATGTTTTAATCTGACAAAAAGATTAGTATAGACTGTGTCTAATTAGTCAAACCATCATTCCTACAACAATGCTTTATACGACAAAGATCAGATATTGCAAATGATGTAGAGCCGTAATGCATTTGGTGCAAAGGACTTACCCCCATCCTCAAATTGCTCTCGGAAATACACGGCAGATTCAGACAGCACAGATGAGGCCGACACGGCCAGCAAAATAAACGACAAGGTCGTCATCAGTGCAAACTCGAGTGCTCTGGTAACTCAAAAAAACACCCGTAACAAAACCCGGGTAGTTTTAATCACACTGCTGGAAAAGAAGAGGATGTTACCGGGAGCGGCTTTCTCTTACAGTAGAGATGCTCAGACACTGCTCCTGTCGGCTCAGAACAGATGTCTGATTCTGATTGGCTCTCCGTCCTCAAACGTTATCAGGAAGTGCAACGCATATTAACCAATCACGTACGAGTTTTGGAAATAGACACTTTTTAGGACCAATCACAGCAGAGCTGACCACCTGAGGGCGGGCTGTTAAGCAGTACCGTGATGGCTGTAAGAACAGTCTCGTAGTGGTCTGTATCTGGAATGTTTTCAAAGCTTAAACCTGAAGTTCGATTATTATTTTTGATTCACTCTTTACTTCATTCTTTCTAGCTCAGTATTTATCACAAAAGGATTATCAACTGTTTTTTATAAGCCTTAGAAGAAATAGAAACACATAACTGAACTGCAGAATCAGATGGAAACAAACTCAAAATAAAGGCAATGATTAGAAAAAATCTGTTGTACAACTTTATTTTATAGCATTAATAAAGGGTGACTTAATCTTTGTACAAAATTATACTGAATGACCTGAAAACTGACATGCAACATAAACTGTATGTGTGTATGGCATAAGAACATTTCCCTATGGGCACAGTCTCCATTTCCAAACAAAGTACAAACAATCAAAATACTTGACCAGGATTAAAAGCATCTAAATCCATGTTGGATTGTGACGTTTTCGGATGTATATCCTTCATACAGTTTTAGATACAGCAAATAGTTTATTTGCCATATATTTCACAGAGTAATTTCAATGTAATGTATTATAATATTTAGCTTAACAATGTAACAGCCATAATGTGACAATACAAATCAAAATTCTCAATCCAGAACCGTTCTGCGTTCTGCTCCATCTTTCTTTCTGACTAGGCCTACATGGGATATTCTCCTTTTCGTACGCTCATTATCGCGCAATGAATGTTTTCCTTCTTAACACACATGACTGTGTGTATCCCACACTTTGTAGATCCTGAAATGACACAACTTGTGCCATAGAGGTATTATAGAGGTTTAATGCACAACTCTAGAAGACAGACCTTCCTTAGACAGCAGGTAAGCTTCCTCTCGGCTTTTTAATACCGTCTTTTACTATGGTAGAAAAAAGTTAATACGCTGTGGTATGGACTTACAACCCTGCGCTGAAAAAAGTCTCTCCTCCTTTGGGACATATAACATGGCTTTAGCAACTTCATCCAGCGTGTCTTCATCTGCTTCAAGGCCTCGCGCTGCATAAGCGTCCCTGGCACAGAGCTTGATGTGGCGATACTCCAGAGGAAGGAATGGCACATAGAAATCTACTAAATGTCCAGACATTAGCTCGCTTTTGGCAAACCCACCTAAAAAGAAGACCATTAGTAATTGGTAATAAAGTAGGGATGTATTAGATGCGATTGACATTAACGTACCTTCAGATTCTATTGTTTCAGCTCGTAGCCGATGCTCCAGGTCTTCCATTCCAATGTCCTCTCGATTTTGTCCAGAGTGCCAAAAATCCAGGGCAACATCATTTATAGCTGCACCACCGATATTACTATGAGAACAACAGTGACATAAAGCGCTTTGAGTGCTTCGAAGGTGGAAAAGGGCATCAAAATTATATAAAAAATTTGACTTTTTTCCTATGGAGGTTTTGAAAAGTACTAAAAAGGACAGAATGGTAATTGACAGTTGCAATATTTGGATGGAAAGTAAATATAGTAGGGATGGGCGACATATCGGTTCCAGTATAAAGCTTTTTATTAAGTGAAAATCAAATTTGTAATTGTGTACGTGTTACTATAGATTTTAAAATCCGGATATTGGTATAATATAAATAACAGAAACTGCATTTTTTCAACTATAGGGAGGAGTACTTTTAAAAGACAAACCAACCTAAGAAAGAGGAAGATCGCCCTGCGGTAGCTCACACCATCCACATTGTCATAATGATCCAAAAAGGGTTTAATGGCATCAATCAATCCAGGATGGAGTTTCTCTGCTTCATCAAAGATAAACAAAGTCTGAGGGCAGCGTAGGACCATATCTCTTATCGCCTCTCGGAGTTGGCTCTAGAAAGAAAGTGGCAGAAAATGGACTGTTAGCATTGTTTCATTGATGCCAGCGTTTATCTTATCAGTTTAGAGGTTATACCACAGTAGAACCTTTAAAGTCTGGTCTTAATTGTGTAATACAATTGTCAATACTGATGAAATCTAAACACATTGGGACAATAACCTTTTACCCAAATTTAAACACATTGTAAACCAATTACCAAATCCAGAATAAACATACATTAGGGAGGCAGGAGTTCACGAGCAGCGTGATCCTGGCTCAGGGAGGGTTTTTGCTCGCCAAGTCCTACCTTGTACGTGTCCACGAGCCTGGCATGGGGGAAGTGGAATGGGGCGATGAACAGTCTGACACACTCACTCTTCACCCCATCTCGGTACAGGTTGTCTGCAATCATTCTGGCCACATAGTTCTTGCCTGTACCAGACCAGCCGTGGAATGAAAGGGTCAGTGGCTTATTGGAGTCTGGATTGCTGATAAAGCCTTGGATGGCTTTGAGGACCACTGACTGGGCCAGATGCTGTCCATGGAGCTTGGTTTGAAGGTCCCTAGACAAACCTGTGTGATGAAAGGTTTGTTTAGAAAGCCAGAACAAAGTTATGAAATATGTGGTCAGAGGTGGGGTAGTACCAGTAACAGTTTACTCCTCAGAGTGGTTTTCACAAATCCAACATTTATTTCTACTTGTCGTTAAGAGGGTCATACCTGTTACATTATTAGTTATCCTGCAGTCACCAGATTCACAGCACTGCCCCAAGCTACAATACCATTGATGCAGCAGGTTGCTGTAGTCCTGAGACACACTTGTCCACAGGTCCCTGGTTGGAACTGTGAAAAAATGCATTATATAAACCATAGTAATGTTGAAAAAAAAGTATTTTCAGTGGGACAGTGTAGTGTTTTCCACAGGTTTATACAGAGACTATGGTGGTGATTTATTAGTTTCTAAGAGTATATAAAGATAGATGCCATTTGACAAATAAAACATTGCGAAAGCCTCACAATTAACTCTGTCTATGAGTGTTAACAGTCAAATCTATCCAGTGCAATAAAAAGAGCAAATCCCTTCAACTACACAGATTTTAGTGTAGAAAATTGTATCAGTGGGAAAAAGATTTTTTTGCACGCACCCCAGATTTAATATCAATTAGACTTATCAATAAAAGCATGAAGAATGGGTTGTTCAGTTTTGTAGAATGGGGGGCACAATGGCAAACACATTTAGCTTTACATCTTACAGTGCAAACGTATTCATCCTGTACGTCAGTGTCTTCTGTACAGCCAATGGTCTTACCTTGCTCTGTAGCATCTTGATTCGGCTGACACTCCCCCTCCCATATATTGCAATAAAAGTAATTAAAATAATACGTGGAAACATTAGAAATGCTATCAAAATTGAACACGTCGGCATTTACAGTCCGAACACCGACCAAATGCAGCAGGAGTACCACATTCATGAGCGCAGATGGTCCGGCACGTCCCGATGCTAAACACTGCGTCCTGAAGCGTCCCAGTCATTTAATATCAGCCCAGGCCATTGGGCACTTCCCACTTTCATGTGTACTTAATGTAAAAGATTATCCAAGACACACTCGATAGCTACGGAAAAAAAAAAGGGTTACGTTTCGCATTGATGCCTACGTCACTTCCGGTAGCGTAGCAACCACTTTGACTTGGCATTCCAGAGGCTTTAGTATGAAGACCAAGGAACCGGTCTCAGCATTAGGGTTTAAGTCTGAGGAATAAAGTCTGGCGGTAATGCAACAATTGGATGTCAACCGCCATAAAACGCCTTAACCAAATAAGACAGGCTTAATGAAATGGCATATGGGCAGATAAAGGCTTCTCCGAACTTTTAGTCCAGTGCTACACAAGTGAGCGAACTGGTAAGACTAAATTTTTTTATAGCCTGTTAGAACTTTAAATCAGGAAATGTTGCCATTTATCTTTACTTGGACTGGTCAATAAGGTGCAACATAGTATATAGTGCAATAAAATACATACAAAATTAGAATTTATAACACTTTATTCACAAATTCAAAAGCACTTTCTAGCTCAATGTAGCTTCCACTTTCCAGGACAGGCATTTACCATCTGTGGAATAAAGAACACATTTTAGAAGATCGAAACGTAGCCATAATTATATTTAAAACAGCATGGGACCTCAGACAATATGGAACGGTGTATAATCAGCACAATTCATTTGGCAGAATCTTAGCATCACTGGCCAAAGATAAGCAACCTGCATTTAAAGCTTGAAAACTTACCAGGGCCCATGATGTACTCAGCAACTCCTGTAAAATAATTTTAGTTAGTATGGTACATGAAATGTTCAAAGCAGACAGCAATGAAAAACGATGGGTTGCTCAGTGAGTAAACATGTCCACATTAGTGTTCAGGTCAGACATTTGTCATGCATCACTGAACCCACTATCTTGCACTAAATTACAAGGGTTCACAAAAGCCCAAAGACTCACCCTTTAAAAACTAAAGAGGGCCTTTGCAGCACGACAATAGGAGTCATGTTTGGAGCTGACCAGGGACCAGTTTCTTCCAGCACTGCAAAACAAACTATTTACACAGAGGACAAAATAATAATAGTTTCCATTGCCTCTTAAAGTGATCAGAACTAACTTGTCTCCTCACCCAGATCAGCGACCTGATTCGTCATCATGTCACAATTTAGAATAAAATAAGGGGCATATGATTTTTACCATATTGAAGTTTGAATGATAATAGCTGCATTGTCCAAGGCTGGAAGGCAAAAACAAAGACAGTACTTTAGTTTTAACATGTACATTTTAAGTTTTTACTAGTCAAATGACGACCAAGTCAGCTAGAGCTAAAAACACTCCATTGTGGTGTCAGTCTTTATTTGTAGGTCATCACAAGGTCAGACAGGATCTTAAATCCTCAAAATGCCTCAAACCCAGTTCAGGCATTTAAAATAACCTGGGATAGAAGAAAAGAGTTAAGCACTGACCCGTGTTCAAACTTCAGGGCAAGCCAAGATCACCATTTAATGAGCTTGAGGTGGAACCTGTGGATAACATTAGCACATTTCAGAACAATCAGAACTAACTAACTAAACAAAAATTGCAGTTAATGCATCAGATAGGAGCGAAAGATTGTTCTTCACAGAAAGTCCGTTGAACTATGCGATCATCATTGCATCAACTGATTGTGGGGAAAACTTAGTAAACCTACCCCATCAAGAACTAGTTGAGCCAAGACAGCAGTGCTATGGGAAAAAAAAAACATCTTTAAACACTTTTCTACAAGTCCCATCAGTGGAACAATCAAAAGCAACACTTCAGATAGGAGCGAAAGATTGTTCATCACAGAAAGTCTGCTGAACTATGCGATCATCATTGTATCCGTTTAATAAGAGTTAAAAACAAAATTGAAAATACCTCACGCCAGACTTTGACTCAAGAGTAGCCTGCCACAAGATGTAGGCCCTGGAAACAAAAAAGGTTAAACTAGAGTCTAAGGCTTGAGTCACAAGTGAGTGAAGTAGTTGCATCAGATAGGAGCGAAAGATTGTTCTTCACAGAGAGTCTGCTGAACTATGCGATCATCACTTGCAACATTACTCGTTTTATGATGCCCAAGCTTACCATGTGTGAAATGACGCCTTTAACCTGTAAGAGAAAGTGGGATTAATCAGTAAATGCCTCGAAGCAATAATTTCTTAATTTACAAGTTGCCAGATCAGATATAAAATCCTCTTTCATATATTTTCAGAGAGATTCCCAATGATAAAAATCATCATATTTCAGCACAATTAGTTTATAGAGACATGCAGTCTGCTTGCCTTGTGGTTCATCATATCCATTAGATATTAGAGAATCTTCATCCAGCCCCAGGCACCTGAAACAAAAAGGACTAATTAACAATGCACTAAATGGTTTAATTTTAGTGACGCCGTAGAAGCCTCAGATTTGACAATGGTGGTTGTCAGTTTCGTCATCCAGTAGTCAAGAGTAGCAAATGGGGTCATCAGCGGCACCCAATAAACTAATGACTGTTCAGTGCAAGAGGGGAGGTCTATGAGACAGGTTGTCTTTCCATTTATGACCTAGACAGACAGTCAATTTGTAGAATTACTTCAACAGAACAGAAGGTTGTATGGCAGTTTTATAATTGCTAGGCAGGTCATATTGTTGCCAGGTAGATTATAAACTTTACCAAAACTGGTAAAGAAAGGCAAATGTTTAGTAAGAATTGAGTAGATTAAAATGTACTCGTTTAAGTCAACTTCAGCCCTTCAATACCCAGAGCCTCCACACTTGTAAAGCACCAGTCGTGAGAATCTGTCCCAAAGTAGTAAATTACCAGTGTGAGGTTCTGTCCATCCGGCACTGCTGCATCTGACGACATTTGTAACCTAGGGAAAAACACTCAACATTAATCTCAACTCTAATAAGAAATATAGTATACTTGTGCGAGTCATGTCTCAGTGGGTAAATTTGTCAGAAATCTCTTCTGTCCACTACTCTTAAACATACATCATTGACAGAAACACAGGACACGGCTGCAAAAGGCACCCACCTACAGCCGGGCGGAGTGTGTCCAGTCCCCGCTTCAGCCTAGGAAAAGAGACGATACTATTAGAACAGTTTATACATTACTGAACCGCAACCCTATCATGGAACTCGTGTGTCAGATATCATATCATCAAGTTTAACTCAGATGTCCCTATGAAATTTCATCATCAACACGAGCGTCGTTCAGAATGCTTTTAACTAACAAAGCGAGAGAAAAGTAAGTTTAGGCCATGTAGTGTAAAACTAGCAAAGAATGCTAGTAGTTAGCCACACGTGGCGCTGGGCCTGGTGTTAACCCACACCCCAGCTGCACTCAAAAGTAGGATTTTAGTCAGCTCTTTAGTATGGAAACTAAATAAAGTTTAGAGACTTAGTGACAAAAGGACCAGCAAATGTTACAAAAATACTTTTTTTTTTTTCTAAATAGTGTGTACAGTTACCTTCATGTTGCTCTGCAGGGACAAGGGTGAATGAGGCAGAAGCAACTGCGCACAGCGTATTTATACTGTCGTCGCGCACTGGCTTGTGGGAAATGTGTTATCAGCGCCCCCTGTGGACAGCCAAAGTAGTACATATATGAAATATATTGTATAGTCTAATATTTTCTGGCATAACATAAGATAAGATAAGATAATCCTTTATTGTCCACACATGTGCAATTACTGTCGTGATCACATGCAATGGTATTTATGTATTTATTTATTTATTTGTCTATGGGAGTTTTTATTTATTTATAGGAGATCTTCTACTGAAAGTGTTTCTCAGACTTCCTATAAGTGATCTGTTCTTCTGTATCTACCTCTGTATCTTCCTGCGTTGCACCAATGAAATTTCCCCATGTGGGACAATAAAGGAATATCTTATCTTATCTTATGGGGAAATTTCGGCATAGCCACTAATGCAAAGGGCTTGTTGTGGGATCACTCAAACTCAAACTTTTAATCCTGAGATGGAGATTTATTGAAAAGGAATGCATATAAACATGGAAACAAATCACTTAAAAAAATAACCTAATTTATTCAAGTAAGTTATTCATTAATAACTCAAATAATTTGGGGATTCATCTCAATAAAAAGGGTAAACTGAAATATAGAATTAGAAATGTCCACTTTTCCACCATTTTTGAAGCGGTGATATCCAAAAAAAAAATGATTCAAGACTACCACATAATTGCTATTGTGTTGAAAATTATTTATTATTGTTTCTCATCCACATACAATTGCATTTGTATTGAAAGATGTAGTTGTATAAAAGAATGAATAATGGATCAACTGAGTATTGCTATAACTAATATGTTGAGCAATGCTGTAGAATGTGGTTTAATAGGTCGAGCTGCACTTTTAAAACACCACAGTGCTTCAGAAGACGTCAGTTTTCAAGACTGTTGAGGATTGTGGGGACACAAGGACATTTACACATGTCCTGGGCCTGTTTACAGCCAAATTATTGACAGAAAGATGTACTACCTTCCTTACGGTCTTTGGATTGGCCTTTAAGGTTCAGTATTAGAGTCTACTCTAGAGATTTTTGGAATAGTTGACACAATGTAAATAATATTTACATTGCATCTACCCCTCCATATCAGCAAGCTCTAGCTTTGGAATCAACACAAAGTTTTTAATATAGTGTAAAGGCAAAGATTCATCAAAATGGAAACACAACATGAAAAACTGGAATGATTTATAAAGATGCAAAGCCACATCGATGTCATCAATTATGTTACACTTCTGCCAAAAAGCAATGAAAATAAAAATTATATATATTTATATTATATATATCCATCAATAGTTATCTGTATAACAACAGTTGTAACTGGTTGCAGGCAAGTAGAGACATTCTCCAGGCCTTTAAGATTAAATCAGTTCCAACGTTATAAGGCCATCAGACATTTTGAGGGACCAGCAGCTTTCTCCCCAGTCCAGATTCCCTGAGATGTAGATCACGGATTTAATAAGGTTTATTCCATCTGAATATAACACACCACTCTCTCCCGCCTCTTAAAAAGTGCAGGAAAACAGGAGTTGCCGGTTCATCCCACAAAGCAGATGGGGGCTGTGAAGTTGAAGAGTTGTTCTGTTGCTCCATCTCGGCTGCGGTCAGATGTTCACAGGTCACTCTGATGGTGGACTGAGATCGCCCAATGAGGCTTATTACTAATATAAGGTTGCATCCATGTCATTCACCTCCATAACGTTTCACAGTCAAATGCAAAACTGTATACATTTTATCGTCAGTTTTGTCCAAGGCTTTCAAAACAATAGTGTTTTTAAGAGTTCTTATGAAGACTCTGCTATATGTGCATCAATGTAAGCATATGTAGAAGTCTTTAATGCCTCTAATCGGTTATTCTCTTTAGTAGAGGCTCATCGTAGACCCAGCACTCTCCATCTTCATGGAATAACTAAACACAATAATCACAGGTTTATAGGAAACACACATTACAAATACACCAATCCTAAACATAGCAAATGCTCTTTTTTCCTGATATATTTAGCAGACTTACCCTGGTTTCCCATTGCTGCTCATTCTCTTTTCGTTCTCTGGCTTCTGCTCTCTGTTTCTCCTCCAAATTATGTTTAGCTTCTGTTGCTGCATCAATGTCTTTCAGTTTCAAGTTTTGAGTCACATCTTTCCACAGTCTGACAAAGATTAAGATATAATACAATTGTCTTAACTGAAAATACAACAATGAGTGGGGAATATTTAAAATGACTCACTTTCTTGATTCATGTTCAACCTGGTCTTCGAGCTTTCTCACTTTTTTCTTGATTAAACCCATCTTTTTGGTGTCAATAAAAATGGTGTTCTCCTTTAAAAATAAAATAATCTGGTTAGACACATTGTATACATCATCTCCATGGAGATGTGACCCCACCAGGCCAAGTTACAGGTCGACTCTGTGGAGAGGTGTGCAGTTCCGTAAGAATGCAGGTTTTCAAGGTATTTTTTACCAATAAAAATAGCTGTCAATACATTATTGCCCAGTAGATTTATTAAAAATCTCATACAGTGGATCATTCCATAAAGAAAGCAACAATGTCTCCATAGAGACAAGCAAGTGATAGGCATAATCAGAAAAGTTTGAGTCCTACTTTGAGCAGACAAAGTACTTACTCCAGTCGCCCACTTGGCATACATGACTCCATTCCATTCCCCTTCAATGGAACAGAAAGACTTCTTATCATTTGGTGCACTGCAGACAGACAGTGTGTTATAATCTCATCTATACATTTGTATTTTTATGTTATGTTCTATAATTCTACCACTTACAAGATCTCAGCAGTGATCCTGTGCTTTTTGCCTCCATAAAATGGCTTTGTGTGAAATACAATATTGGCACTGTATCCTGACTTGGAGCATGAGATGTTGCACTCTCCACCTAGCTCCACCCAAGGCACAGTCAGGATTGATCTGGACACAAATGTTACTTTAGTCAAGGTGTTAAAAAAACACTCAAATTTAGCGTAACTTACACACCTGCCATATCCATTTGGAAAAGTAAGAATGTAATGCTCATCGTGCTCCAAACAGGACACACAACCTAGAGTCATAAAACAATTGCAATTAGAACCTCTCCTGCAGAACTAAATATAATGTTGATGTAACATGTTAAATACCTTGACCAATATTGTGAACACCAATGGACATGCCAAGGAATTTTGATTTGGTCCAGATGTGAGCGTTGAACTGGATTTGCCTATTTAAACACTCTGCATAAAAAGCAGAAACTGGCAGAAAGGGAAAAATAGATATTAGTGTACTTCAACCTATCAACAGTAAATAAGAACTCAGATGATCACTTCAACAACACAGAGGATCACTCACTAGGAGGATGATGAGAGACCTGCTCCGCTACAAAACACACACTGTTAGAGGAGGCCCATGGGACGGGCCCATCAGAGACAGGCTCCTGCAAACAAGAAGGGAATTAATTTACCAGGCGACTAAATAATTAGAACGCAAAGCATGGGTTTAATTTTTTCTTACCATTTGTGTGGAAATGTCTTTTGTCGTCTCATTTGGCAGATCCCAGTGACAGAAGAAGACCTCTCCTAAAATTGGATTGTATGGTTTTTTGGCCACTGAGCCTTTCCTTCCTGCGTGGAACGCTGACATGTACCATTTTACCACTTGGACCATGCGCTCTTTGGGTTCCGGCTGCTCAGCAATACTTAAACCAATACAAATATATTTATTTAGTATTTTATGTATTTTCGTATTTATATTATTGATAAATATATCATGATTTAATGATCTTACCTTACAAACAAGTCCGGATGTGCAAAAAAGTCTGCATACATTTCTAATAAAGATCTCTTTTCTAGAATAAAGGTAGGCAGGACCACCTTTTAAAAAGAAACAGCAAATATGAGTGCTTTGCAGATGACAGTTTCAACCTAATGGCTTTGGCATCGCTTCAGACCAGTTACCTTTGTGAGGTCCATGCCCAGTCGAACTTGAGAAAGCAAGTGCATAATAACACTCTTGTGCTCCTCCACAGACTCTCTCTCACCGTCATCATCTCGATCATCATGACTATCAAACTGGTCTGAAGACGCACAAAATAAACAGCTTTAAAAGGCTATTCAAGCTGAACAGACAAGGTAATTAGGAACAACAGTATCATGGCTGTAAAGAGGTTTGTTAAGTGCTCATTAACCTGCATCCGTGGTGCCATTGGACATTGACGAGTTGAGGGAATCTGTGGTGTTGGGTCGCTTTAATGTTGTGTCTTCATTAGTATTGGGAGAAGACGCTTGAGGCCCTGAGGGGCTGGGGACAAAAACAAGTACAAGGAAAACAAGTTAAAGACCGTCTTAAGGTGAAGAGTCATTTATTCAGTGATTCTGCAGTACGTTTTTCAAAGTTTCACTTACTCTACGCAATGTTTTGGCGACGTGGTGCTCTGATTAAACTCGTCAGCATCATAAAACTCATCTTCACTGGAGGAATAGGAGAAGTCTGGCACAGAATGCGAGGGCAAAGGGATGTGAGCTGGGGAGGTAAGACCACTGCTTGGGACTGACGGGCCACTCCCTGAACAATCACACACACATAGTTTTTGATAAATAATCAAAATACATTCATACAGATTATAAACCTTTGGTGGATGAAAATAAATACTATGGTGTTTAAGTGCACATTTAGTGTGACTAGGCACAAAAGCATTAAACTGTCACAGTGATGGCCTCTTCTGCAGAACATATTGACTGTATACTTGAGAGTGCTGCAGGCCTCTATGTGCAAAGGGCAGCATTTTTATCCTGCTGAATCAGCACAGAGAAAGGAACGGGCCGGGCCTTAAGTCACTCAGCTTTCATTTGCTTTTAAACTGAGCTTTGTAATTCATTTTGTAAATAAAAAATAAATGTTGCACTTTAGACAGTAAAAGGCATTACCTTTGCAGTGGGTTATACAATTTGTAAAGATATTAGAATACAGAATATGTGGAACGCTCAAAGAACCCTCGTTTAACTTTGTTTATACAATATTGTTTAACAGACTCAAAATCTTAAACAGAAAAGAGTTGACAATGATCCATAATATTTTCAGAAAATTGGTTTAAAGATAAAAATAAGGAGTTTTAACCTGTGCTGTTAGGTGTAGGTGTCTGCAAACTGCCCATCACTGTAACGGGTCCAACAGGTAACGTTGAGGGTCGTTGGTCTGATTTACACACCTGAGCATCTTGAGCATAAAGGAAAAGTGTGTAAGTAAGCACTGAAGCCGCAAAACAGGTCAGTTCCATTAAACGCACAGCAGGACGAAACGATGAGTCAGACAGGGCTGTTCCTGACACAGACAGCAGACCCTAATCTTCACCACGGCTGTATATTATTAGCCTATGGTCCAGTTTTACATATGATCAGGTGAGACTGTAAATCATAGTCATCTGCTTTCCTTGTATTCATGTAAAAAGATATTCATTTCGACTGATAGAAAGATGACTCACTAATATACTGTATTACATAAATGTACATTGCAAAGTTTAAACACAAGAGGGAGCTACTGCTGCCTTTCAAGGCATTTTAAGTGAGCAAAGGAAGGTACCAGAGGGGAGTGTCGCCTGTGTTGGCATCGTGGTGTTGACTATAGGGGCGTCCAGAAGTGGCTGATAGAGCCCATCCACAGGGTTGATGGTGCTCTAAGAGAAAAGAGAAAAAAATGACAGTGCTATTGATTAGTTACGTAAGCACACTATGAGCGCCTCTAAACCCAACCTGAACCACTACAATATATTTTCATTATAGATCAGCTTCCACAAGGACACTGAAATACAAAATGCACCACACAGTTGGGCCAGAAATTGTATTCCAGAAAAGAAAAGTAGATAAGAGGTAAATTCATATGACACTGCATCAATGACAGATTGTGGAGAGTTTCTTATATATTAAGAGGAACTTCCTGAACTCCAGTGGGCGACAGGCTAAATTGGAAACACAAGGATACTGTTCGACACTTGATTTCCCAGTAGACAACACTTGTAGGGACTGGTCTCTAGCCTTATGAGCCCATGTGCATTAACATTCACAGACTCACACTGGGTGGCCTTTAGGCACGGTATAATGAGATTTGTGGCACCAATGACCCAGAGAATGGGAAAGCAGCCAACAATACAAACTAAAGGAAAATCCATCGACCTCTTTGTCAACAACATGCCCCAGGGTTTTAGTCCCATCTGAAACTAGACAGTGTCAATATGATGCGTTTCCCTTTCCTCACCATGGCTTTGTAGGGGATAGTATTTTAAAAAATGTTTTGGGAGAGTGCTGCCTTATGTCACCAGAAGTAGGAAAAGACTAATGTCTGCTAACTTTTTGATTCTGTTAAAATAATCTGCAGCAGTTTTGATTATTCTAAGCTAAAAAGATCTACTGGTCATTTGAAGTTAAAAGAATGAATACCTTTCTTCATAGTTTTGGCCGGGGTGCGACTTATACTTATATTTATACTTATATACTCCGGAGCAACTTATATGTGATATTATTTGTTATTTTCACACTTGCAACCGCTTTTCATACTCCAGTGCAACTTATATGTTTTTTCTTCTCCATTATGCATTTTTTGGCACTTATACTCCGGTGCGACTTACAGTCCGGAAAATATGGTACATTTTCACAGGCGCTTAATCTTTGCCATGGACCCCAGCTGGAAGACTGAGGAACACACACTTTGTTTATGCTACGTTGTGTAAATTAGATGTGATAGCTCTGTCCCCAGCTTCATAGTGTAACATCATCTGTACCTTGAGTCCCATGAATTTAATCAGGCACAAAATTCCGTGTAAAACCTAATTTTCCAAGCATCTTCCAAACTGCTTCTCACGTTGATATCATATTTTCTCCCAATGCCACAATGAACACAGCCTCCTCAATTTGAGAATTTATTTAAGAGAAAAATGTCTTCATTTGTGTGTAGCTGCTCTGCCACAAGAAGCCATTTAGAGCCAACAGAGTAAAACTGTTAATGTTCCCACAATATATATGGAGGTTATCCACATGATCAATTCAATCTGATGGCAGTTTTATTATGCATCTACATGACACAGACTCCAAATTATAGCCTTTTGCAGAAACTATAATTATGAACAGGTCATACAGTGGAAATAGCAGAAGGTGAAAAAAATATGAATTAACAATAAACACAATCTTTTTTCATGCAGCAGGTATTGACAATGAAGGAGCAAACCAATCATGGCACAAGATATATCAGGATATACTACATAGATTTGAATTGTATATGATTGTTGTATAGAAAATAAAGCAAAGGGTTTGACAGAGTCAATCAAACACACTGCTAGACTTTCAAAGCAGGAAGCTGCACTCAGGGTACATACAGAGGCATTAGTGCTTTTCTAAGCCTAGAGGACATTATAAGCAACATAAAGCTTATAAAAGCACACATACAAAATGTGGAAAAAGTTAATGCACTGTAGTTAAATGTACATAGAGAGCTTAGACTGGAGCATAGATATACAGAATGCTGTAGGTAATGATGCTGGCATTAGGTCACAACCACTTTAGCTCCACAAGCTGTTCATTCAAGAGCTTTGGCGCCGTCACAAAGTGTCTTGAGCTTTTAAAGTGACACTTTGTGATACATACTAGAGAATGACGCAATCATGATGATTTGGCTGGAAATTATTCATTGGATTTATATTTCAGCTGTGTTTTACTACCCCTCTCTTTTTTTTCTTCTCCAAACGGTATAGCTTAAAACACACTTTGTAGACGTACAACCACAGTAGGTGGCGGTAAATGCACATTTTCAGTTGGCTGCCAACCGCCATTAAAAGTATCACAACAATATTTCAGTGGTGGAATGTCATACACGATGCAAGTTTCTGTTGTGCATTTAAAGTTGCTAATGTTTGTTACTCACTGAGTAAGATGCATCAACTGCCCGTTTTTCTATGCTCTGGGTTTGGATATTAGGGGGCTGTGAAATATTTACATTCTAATTACGGTATGAAAGACAATGCATCGTTAATCTCAGCATGCAAGGAACACAGCATGGTTAGTAAAGTTGGCAAGTTTATGACAAAGAAGAGGACAGTTCCCAACCAATTTAAGTAAAAAAAGGATGTTAATGAACAGAATAGTGCAGACCTGAGAAAAGAGAGCCTGTATAAAGCTTAATTTCTTTTTGTAGCATGCACTAAAGCTCTGATGCTGAGAGTAAGGACTAAGTTAAGCAGGAAAAGAAAGTTAGCAGTTTGTTTGATTACATTTTTGTGATGGACAGAGGTTGTCAAACTTACTATAAGTCCGTTTGCGTGTTGTTGATCGTTACTTTGGTCCTTGAAATTTTAAGAAGACAATGTTAGACTACCTGCGTAGTACTTTTCAAGATAAAAAAGATCAAAGCCCCTGGTGTAGAGCAAACTGAATATCAAGAAACTTTACTGTAATTATTGCCCATGAAACTGAGCTGTAAAGTTACCAGTTCTTCAGCATGCATTCATCCTGTCATCACATCACAGACTAACATTTAAGTAGGCAAATTACTAGGGTCAATTTTAATTAATATGTAGACACCCTTAATGGTCAATCAAGTTGTGCATTATTTAAGTGTTAAACAGAAAATGCACAGCGTGTCAGACCTTAGCAACAACAGGAAGGAGTCCCTAAGATGTTTTTTTCTCCCATGTGATGAAATGAGACCAGGACTACACCTGCATCAACCACAAAGCCTGCTGGCAGCAATAAGCAGGGAACTACCAAAGAAACACGCAGCGCTCAGGTCCCCAAGAACAAGGAATGTAGTGAAATGGAAGACCAACACAAAGGTGGAAACAACCTGCTCCGCTCCTTTACCTTGGCAATTTGCAGCAATACGATACAATGCTTGATGGATTCTACCATACTCTGAAACGGGAAGGCAGAAATACAGCACACCAGTTAAAACACACAAAACAAATTGACAAAAAAAAAGGTCATGTTTCGCTTTACTTATGAGATTTCACTTACACATGTAGTTTCCTTTAGATTTTCAATTTTCTGAGAACAAAAAAAGCAAGAAAGCGCAGTGTACTGTAACTGTTCATTTTAAAATACAATAAATAAAAATCTACATAAAGTTGGTATTCAAATTATAGCAACAACAAACAGTCATAGATAATCTGACCGCGTGTCTGTATAGCAGTCATTCCTAAGATCACTTCTGACTAATAAGGGCTGTGTAATTAAACAATTTTAATCAAATAGAGGAGCAATCATAAACTTTTCAAATACCGTATTTTCTGGACTATAAGTGGCACTTTTTTAATAGTTTTGGCCGGGGTGCGACTTATACTTATGTTTATATTTATACTTATACTCCGGAGCGACTTATATGTGATATTATTTGTTATTTTCACACTTGCAACCGCGTTTCATACTCCAGTGCGACTTATATATATGTTTGTTTCTTCTCTATTAGGCATTTTTTGGCTGGTGCGACTTATACTCCGGTGCGACTTATAGTCCGGAAAACACGGTAGTTAAAGATATGCTTGGGTCTTCTTAATCAAAGGTAAAACTATGCGGCTTGGAGCGGAGTTCAGCTTTTGGAGAAATAAATTGGTCTATTTTTTCTGTTAAATGTCCTTGAATAAATGTCTTGTTTTATGTTATCTTTTTAAGCAAGGAAAAGAAAACAGAATTGAAAATCATGATCGATCAATAAGAGGAAAAACATTCATATTTTTGCCATATTGCCCAGCCCTAATGTAACTTTATCCATTCCACGCCATTGTCCAGGCTCCGTGTTTTTAGCTGGAATGGCCGTAAACGG